>NC_060278.1:110690527-110807963 GCF_021613505.1 Equus quagga | reverse complement strand
GCTGTGGCCTTTCTCACTGGCTGGGCTGTGGCCTTTCTCACTGGCTGAAAAGTACTGTTTCTCATTGGCTGGGGTGTGGCGTTTCTCATTGGCTGAGCTTCGGTGTTTCTCATTGGCTGGGCTGTTGCCGGGTCGGGAGAGAAATCTTCTGCAGCAGTGAGGTAGCTGTGCTTCTTGTCCAGGTGCAAGTCCGTCTCCTGTTTGGAGTGATAGGCGGTGTGTGATGGGCCAGGGCTCCCCGGCAGGCCCTCCACTCCAGTTTGCTCCACTTTGGTTTCTCTTACTCATTTCACACCTTGAAACGGGAGGCTCGCCATGCTCCCTCACTCGTTCCAGTTGAGGTCACCAAGGCTCAGAGAGGGTGGGTCACTGTAAAGATCAAGCAGCTTCCAGGCAGGGCCTGCAGCCTGAGTCTGGATGGAGAGCTCCCGTCTGGGCTTCAGGGACTCCCTCCAAGTGTCAGCTCCCATGAGGACCCGGGATGAAGACTCCTGAGAAGTTTGGAGAAATGGGCCCCAGGGCTGTGGTGCTGCATTCTGGCCTGGGAGGTCGGTGGCCTGCAGTACTGGGGCAAAGTTCTCCGTCCTTGGTGAGGAGGCGTCTCCATCCCAGATCCTCTCCTGGGCCACCTTAAGAGGCTACCCTGGGTCTCACAGCCCCCGTCTGCTTCTGGGAGCTGACCTGTGTGCAATGAGCAGCGGCCTTCTCCTGCCTGCTAGGGCTCTGTCTGCCCCCCTCCCCTGCTAGGACTCTGTGCCCCCTGCTCCACTGGGGCTCTGTCCCCACCCCTGGCAGGGTTCTGTCCCCCGGCTCCACTGGGGCTCTGTCCCCCTGCTAGGGCTCTGTCCTCCCCTCACTAGGGCTCTGTGTCCCCCCCCCCCCCCTAGGGCTCTGTTTCCCCCGCTCCACTGGGGCTCTGTCCCCCGGCCCCACTGGGGCTCTGTCCCCTCCCCGCCCAGGGCTCTGGAAGGCCAGGGAGACAGTCCTGGAAGCCAGCTCCAGGATGAAGGGGCCCTAAAATGGATTTGTCTTTGTCTGTCAAGGACACATTAAGGGGAACTCTGGAGGACAAGCGTTATAGCCAGTGAAAATGGTGCTGGGGGTTGTGACCTTGGACCACGGGGGCCAGGCAAGGAGGCTGGAGAGGACTTCACTCATTCTCTGGCCTAAACGTGTGACCTCCTCTGGGCTTGTCCCACTGCCCTCAGACTTGGACCAGAGCAGAGAACGTTCAGCCCCAGGACTCGATCTCAGATCAGAGATGGAGGGAGTGCTCCTCACCACACCCCCTGGGGCAGCCTCAACTCCTGGGCCCTTGGGCTCACAGCGTCCAGCCCCGGGCTGCACACAGTCTGAGGACCCCCTCCCCAAAGTCTGAGCACACAGGACAGCTCAGAGCAGAGAGCAGCGCCCTCAAGTCTGCTAGTGGCATGAAGAGTCCACCCCCAGGACCAGGAGACACCTCGAGAGACACGTGTGGAGGGGCATATCTTGGATGCCAAGGGGAAACTGAGCCTTCTTGGGCCTGGAGTGTCTGCCTGGGCTCCAGAAGGATACTCTTAGGAGGAGACAGAGAGAGTCTGTGCTGTTGGGCCCGTTCTGGGGAGACTGGAGTGGCTGCTGGTCATGCATTCCAGCCCCATAGAGGCTGGTAGTCAGACAGCAGTGCCCTGCACCCAGGCCCCGCCAGCATTGGGTGGGTCCACCCTGCTTTCATGGACCCCATTGCCTCTGCTCTCAGTCTGTCCTTTCTTATGAGGCCTGAGGCTGTCCCCTGCCCCATGTGGAGTCACTGCCTCCCAGCCTGCCCCAGCTCTGCTCATTGTCCTCCAGCCACCCCAGGCCCCTCCATCACTCTGCCTGCCCACTGACCCCAACCTCTCACCTGCACCTGCTGTCTGCAGGCTCTGGGTGGGAGAGGATGGAGACGGCCCCTGGGACCCCACGGCAGGCTGGCCAGGGCACCTGTGCATCCCTGGATCTGTCCCCAGCTTTTGTGCTGGGACTTTCTGGGGAGCCGGAGGAGTGAGGGTCAGGATGTTCTGGAGGCTCCCATGCAGCCAACTCACCCCAACGGTATCTCGGAGCAGTTCCCTGAGCCCACACAGCGAGGCATTAACCTGCAGCAGTCTGCACCCACCGGGCCCTGTTCCTGGAGCCTCGAATGACCTTTGCCTGACTCTCCCTGCCCCCTCAAGACCCCATCCAGATGTCGCCTCCTCAGGGAAGCCACCTTGACTTCCCTCGGCCCAGGCTGGCCCCACTTCCCGTCCCACAAGTGATCCAGGCCTGTTTCCTGAGCTGGGCAAGACCGAGTCTGAGTTGACACCTCAAGTCAGCACCCTGGACAGGGCCTGGGCCCAGGGAGCCCAGCAAGGACCCTGGAAGCAGTTCACACGGTTGTCACCTCAATTCCCAGAGGGGACAACAGCGAGATGCAACTTACCCATGTGGAGGAGGTGGCGGCAGGGCTGAACCCACACACCCGGGCCCAGAGGGAGAGGCAGCGGCCGGCGCCCCAAGGAGGGTGGAAGGAGGACGGGAGCCTGGGCCTCAGGGCTGGGCATGCCCACGCCGCCCACCCGATGCTGTGTTCTCATCAACTCCTTCAAAGGGAGCGTTTGTTCTCCTCTCAAGGAGACAGGCTCTTCTCCCCCGGCTCCTCAGGATGAGCTTTCATGTCCCCGCAAAGGCGCCGAGTCAACATGAAAAGCGCCCACCTGGCACCCGCCAGTCCCACTGTCCTGGGGCTGTGCGTCTCAGGCTGGCCTCCAGTCACTTGCATCCCTCCTGCACCTGTCACCCCGACCTCTGTGGCTGCGCCTCTGTCCCCAGGGACCCCCGGTGGGTCTGGGCCCCGAAGCCCCCTCTGCCAGCAACACCAGGACCCAAGCCAGCCGATTTGGATTCTGTTGTTCCTCTTACCTTTAGATGTTCAACAGCATGAATATTCTTATTTTTTATTTAAAACTAATTTGGAGTTCTTGCTCTCTAAGGGGCTTCTAATCACCAAAAAGTGCCTACGGCAAGAGCTGATTGACAGGCCGACGTGGCCACTTCTGAAGAACAAATTGGCCATTGGCAGCGCCACGTACAGAGGGAAGTGCCAAGTCCTTGTAATTTGTGAGCTATTAGGAGGATGCCATTAGCATCTGCTTCCCACATGGGCAAAAACACCTGTCAGACATCAGGAGACCGTAAACTGCACACGTTTAATAGTTACTTTGTTTAAAAAGTCATTAAAATGGAATGTCAGCTAAAACTTACGGAAACACTTATTTTTCAAGCCCCTTTGAACCTTGCTGGTGAGCCAAGAAGACAGGCCCGTTTCTGCCCGGGACAAAGACATGCGTTTGTCAGCAGGGAGGCGACTCCCCAGTGCGGCCACAGCGACAGAACAAAGCGAGAGGGGAAAAGCGTCCGTCAGGGCTGCGGACGAGGTGCCGGGGACGGGGCTGGAGGAGGTGACCCTCCCCGCCTCGTGGGGCAGCTGGACTGGACTGAGCTCTGGCAGACGCCTTCATTAGGGCCCTCTCTCTGCTCTTCGATTTTCTGCAAATAAACTGAGTGCTCTGGCTTAGTCTGTCCCACAGATTTGATCAGGGGCTGGGCCAGCCACCCTGACTGCCCCCACCCGCCCCCGGCGGTGTCCTCGCCCCATGCAGACCACAGAGGCCAGCCCTCCGCCCATGAGGAGGCGGCTGCAGGCCCCTCATTCCAGTCTCACTGAGAGCTGCTCCGAAGCTGCCAATTAGGGCCCATTCTGGAGACAGCTCCGTGACAGGAACCCATGGGCCCAGGCCCAGGGTGGGGGTCTGATCATCAGGTGGGGCTGGGGGAGTTGCTAATTAGGGAGCCAGAACAGGCCTGGCCAGCTCTGAGGGGTCTCCTCACAGGAAAGTTGCAACACCCGGCTGCCTGCTACCCAAGTCTCGTTGCTCCCAAACAGCAGATGGTCCCAGGACGGAAACTGGCCTGAGGCTACTTGCTGCCTACAGTCACGACTCAGTATGGACCGAATATTGAATATGAGCAAGGGCTTTGCATTGGGGGTGGCAGGGCAGGAAGCCCATTACAGGCAAGGCCCACCATCATCTCATCATCTCAGCCCCACAGGACAGAGGGGGAAGGAAGGACTGGGCGGGCCAGAGCCACATCCCTGGTCATCGTTGGATGGAGAGGAATGATGGGACTGGGGTGTCAAGCTGGGGTCAGGCACAGGCAGCCAAAGCAAGTAATCAGCTGGCACTGGGGACCCTGGTCCAGCTGTTTGGACGCCAAGGATGTTGTTCTTGCCCCAAATATTTGGCTGATCTTTGCCTGAGGCCTGCACAGTGCCACTGGGCTCAGCTCAGGGTTGCCTGTGGTGTTAACTAGAGGTTGATGGAAGAAAAAACTCTGCTTAGCAAAAATTAGGTCTTCAGACCCACCCAGGAGCAGTTGGACGAGGGGACCCAGATCCCAAGAGAGACCAGGCGCCACTGTTGGCCAGTTTTGACAGGGACCAAGTAGCCAAGCCCTGTCGTACATTCTTCACGTAAAAGAATTAACTCTGGTGAGAGTCATTTCGGCAAAGGAGACGTGGAGATGGGAATGTTGGAAAGGACCCATGTGTGTGGCCTCGTGGGGTGACAACCAGGCTCAGCCGGCCCGGCAAGGAACCAGGGAAGTTTCTCCAGGAAAGCCTGCCAGTTTGATGGAAACCATCCTGGAGTCAAGGGGGTCCCGGGTGGCCTGCAGCTCTGGTGCCCTCACGAGCTGGCTCCTTCAGATCCGTCTGTGCTCAGATCATCCATTTGGGGCAAAACTGCTGGGGGCGGGGGAGCAGAGAGGCGTCCTGCAGGCTGGGCCGGCTTTCCCTCCCTGAGAACTCATCAGCCTGGGGAGCAAATGTCAGGACACAGTGATCCTGAGGGCCCATCAGGAACACACCAGTCCTCCGCCTCTGAGCTCCCCCACCCATCACAGCAGCACCCCACCAAGCTGGTCCCCACAGGCCGACGGGAGGAAGTGCCGCCCATGCCCAGCTCAGGACAGGTCCCACGGAGGAGGGAGACCAGGGCTGCCTGGGGGCTTGGCCCCAACTTCCTCATGCTGGCTCAGCCATGGGGACTCAGGGGTGCCCGAGGGATAGAGGAGCCACCTGGGATCAGCCCCATGGAATGGGGACATGAGGGCTGATGAGGCACGTGGAGGGCTGGGGTTTCCTCTACCTGTCTCTCTGCTGAGGGGACCAGGGGAGGGGATGCCCCGGCCCCAAATGACCTTCAGAAGACTTTTGCACCTTATACTGTTGAACAAGCCTCTAATCTCAGTCCGGAAAACAGGACCACTGTCCTGGGGGGTGAGGGGAGGGAGGAGGACGCTGTCCTGGGGGGACAGAGGAAGGAGGACCATGGGCTGGAACCCTGAACTGGGACGGGATGGAGCGGCCCCTCGGTGAGCGTCCATGGGCAGCGAGCCAGGGAGGGAGGTGCCCGAGAGGGACTCCGGCAAACAGGGAGCAACACGGTCACTGCTCTGGACAAGGGGCTGCAAGGCTCCGGCGGGGGCTAAGTCTCCGAGCAGAGGGCACAGAGGACCCCGCCCGTGCAGCAGCACACCCTCACGACAATGGCCTAAGCACAGTCGCCGAACATTAGCCATCCACTCTTGGGGTCACTCATCCCCACTCGTAAGTTCTGCTTTCCCGGCAAAGATTGTGTCACTGGTGTGAAGTCTCTCAGGGTAACGTCTTCACACTGCGGGAGAGAAGCAGGTGCTGGTCCAGGAGGACGCTGGTGCCGCACGCACCCCTGCACTGCCCGGGAGCCACGTGACCCCTGGCAGGCCGCCACCTGCTCTGAGTCCCCCTCCTCCACCTCCCACAGGGACCCGCCTCCGGGGGGATCCTGGGATGGCAGTGGTGGATGGCACCTCACTCGGGGGTCTGGGCCCTCTTTCCCCACTCTCAAAGGAGCTTTGGCAGCTCTCGGACACAGACGGGCCCCAGGACCCTTCCATGGCCTCGAGGAGGGCTGACCCAAGGAGGGCCACTCGCGCCCCACACTTGCCCAACCACATGCCTGGGCACTGGGGTGGGAAGGAAAGGCCGCTCATGTACTGCTCCTCACCTGTGCACCCGACATTTGTAATTGAGGTGAAATTCACAGGACATAAAATTGGCCGTTTTACCGTGAACAGCTCAGCGGCGTTTAGCACTTTCACAATGTTGTTCAACCACCACATCTATCCAGTTCCAGAACATTTTCATCCCCTAAAAGGAGACCGCATGTCAGGTGGTGTCACTCCCGTTTTCCCTTTGCCCACCCCAGCCCCTGGCCACCAGCAGTCTGCGTTCTGTCTCTGTGGCCTTTCCTGTTCTGGACATTTCACATCAGTGGGATTGTGCGCCCTGGGCTTTCGTGTCTGGCTTCTTTGGCTGAACATCATGTTTTCAAGGTTCACCCACTGCATAGCTTGAGTCAGTGCCTCATTCCTTTTTATGAGTGATTAATATTCCCGAGTGTGGACGGACCACATTTGGTTTGTCCATTCACCCGCTGATGGACACCTGGGCTGATTGTGGACAGTGCTGCTGTGAACACTCACGTATGGGTGTTGTCTGAGCACATTTTCATTTCTCTTGGGTCTGTACCTAGGGGTGGAATTGCTGGGTCCTACAGTGACTCTGTATTTAACCTTGTGATGGTCTGCACCGTTTCACCCCCACCAGCCCTGTGTGAAGGTTCTGCTTTCTCCACAGCATGGCCAACGCCTGCTCCTGTCTGTCTGTCCTGGTGGGTGTGCGGTGGTCCCTCACAGTGGTTTGATTTGGACTTCCCTGAGGGGTAATGATGTTGTCCCTCTCTCCGTGGGCCGTCGTGTCCCTCAGGGTTTATAGGTCCCGTGGCTTCCTTGTGGTGAGAAGGACTGAGCTGCCTCATCATTTTTATGGAATACTGTTGGCTGGGGCGTTGTGAGCGTCTCATCTAAGCTGCCATCTCCTAACCCTGCTTTGGTGTGTCCTTCTCTTTTAACATATGAAGAGTCTCAAACAGGGAAGGCATGGGTCTGTCCCAAGCTCAGAGAGGCTGCGGGGAACCCCCTGAGCTGGAGTTTTGGGCCTTGCCTCAGGCTGGGCCCATGCAGATGACGCCAAGATGGAGATTTGCTGCAGGAAATCCTGGGGCTTCTTGGCACCAGGGAGGGCAAGACAGGGCAGGGGAGAAGTCGGGAGGTGATGCAGCCACAGCAGAGGCTCCGCCGCCCCACGGCGAGCTCTGGAGCCTGAGGGCCTTCAGGGTTGCCCCAACTGAGGCCAAAGGCAGGGCCTCTGCCACCATGCTGATAAGTCATTGGACTCAGGCTGACCCTGGGAGGTCAACCTTGGGAAAGGGACTCAGCTATGAGCACCAGTACCCCTCACCCCTGTCCCTAAGGGGGTGGACAGCCCGCAGCATCTGCTGTGCTCTCCGGGGCAGCCTCGGCTGGCTCCTGGGGGCTTGGATTCAGGACAGGTGGAAAGGACAGCGTAGCACTGTTAGGGACTGAACTGTGTACCCCCCAAATTCGTATGTCGAGGCCCCAACTCCCAGGACCTCAGAACGTGACTGCATTTGGAAATAAGGTCTTTGCAAAGGTAAGTAAGTTAAAAAGAGGTCATCTGGATGGGCTGTAATCCAGTCTGACTGAGGCCCTTATAAGAAGGAGATCAGGACACAGATATACACAGAAGGCAGACGTGAGCACACAGGCAGAAGATGACCTCTGTGCGCCAGGGAGAGAGGCCTCGGAGAATCCAGCCCTGCCCACACCTGGGTCTTGGACGTCCAGCCTCCAGGCTGCGAGGGAATCGGTTTCTGTTGTTTAAGCCCCAACGTCTGCAGCACTTTCCTCTGGCCGTCCCAGGATGCCAGGATGCCACCTCAGGCCTTCCAGACAGCACTGGGGAGGCGCCTGATTCTGCTAATAAAGCTGCTCATACAGGCAGGTGTAAAATAGACAACAGGAAGAAAAGGCAGCCAAAAAGTACAAACATCCCTGCTGGGCACGGGGCAGGGGCAGCACAGGCAGTGCAGGCTCAGCATGGGGAGCCCCCCGGCCTCCTTTTCACGGGAGCAGGAGAAAACGTGAGAATGCTCTCCCACCCGAGCGCTAACCGCAGGTGTCCAAGCTGAGGAAGGAGGGAAAAGAGGGCGACACACAGGTTTGCAGGATGACGATGCCAACGTGTTAAATAATTTAATTGGACAGAATGTATGCCACTCACATGTCCCAGGCACTTTTAGTGGCATGTCCATGGCCTGTCCTTGAAGCTGATGCTCTCCTGGTTCTTTCCTAAAGCAGCTCCTCGGTGCACCTCCCACCGTGGCAAAGGCAGGACGCTGCTTTTGGAGGGGGTAGAAAGTCGGCTTCGGTGAAATTCCCTCCCAGCAGCGACCGTGAGCAGAGACCGGACAGCCGCAGAGGGGACCCAGGCTCACCTCTCAAGGGAAAGAATTGGGGACCAAGATTTGAAACGGCCTCAGCATCCTATGCAGACGGGCTTCTCGGAGCAGGGCGGGTCTTCTCCCCTGTGTCTGCCTCCACTTGAGATGGGCACAGAAAGGTGCCCAATCAATGCTGAGACCAGCACACCCGGATTTCTGCCACCCAGTGTGGGGTGCAGGTGCCCTGTTCCCTTGATGCTGAGTATTTCTGCCAGGCAGAAAAGTGGGTGCTCCCTACGCCCAGGCCAGGTCTTCTGTGTTCCACTTAGGCGGCACCCTCCACGAGGAGCACCGGCAGGAGCCCTGTGCTGGGGGCTCTTGTCTAGAGGGGACCCCCCGCCACAAGCTCCGTGTGTGTGTACATGTACATGCTGGTATGTGAGTTGTACACACGTGTGTGCACATGTGTAGATGAAGTGTGTGTGGGGAGGTGATCCCGGCAGAGACAGAGGCCAGGGCCACAGTCTCGAGGAGGGAAAATAGGGGCAGGGCAGAGGACAGGTGCATCTGAGCAAGTGTGGGCACCAGGGCGGATGTGGAGCCTCGTGTCGCAGAGGCGGAAGCAGGAGCCTCTCGGCAGCAGGCCCCGCGCGGCAGCTGGATTTAGTCGTCTCTGGGACCTTTAAGCTAGAGCCATCTCAATAGATGGTGTGGGTGACGGGCACAGGACCCCTGTGGGGAGAGAGACAGAGACAGAGACACAGAGAGATGATACAGAGAGACACAGAGGCAGAAAGAGAAACAGAAAGACCGAGAGAGGAAGACAGAGACAGACAGAGAGCATGAAGCTGGAAAGGGACGTGGGACCCCAGATGGCTGTTTGCTCCTTTGTCTGGCAGGAGGCAGGGGTGGCAAGGAGGGGATCCTGAGGTGTCTGCAAGGGTCGGCATGGCTGTGGGTAGCATCCGGGGTCCGCCTGCTGAGCTTCGGTCACTTTCAAGTGTCCCTGGGCTGCTCACCCAGAAGGTGAGATGAGGAGAGGACCCACTCGCACACAGGGTGTTAGGAGCAGGCCAAGGGCCTCCCCACAATGCCAGGCGCAGTTCTGAACGAGCACTGTCTCTGGCCTCTCTGCTGCCCACTCAGAACAGCGGAGAGACCGGAGCCCCGAGGCGGGAGAGGGCGCAGGGACAGCGCCAGCCCCGTGGGACCTTCTGCCTGGCTTCCAGCCCTGCTTGCAGCACTTGGGGCCGGCAGGGCTCCTGGGGCATCACAGTGCTGGGTCAGGGCCAGCAACACTCCACTCTGGCAGGGGACCCTCCTATTCTGGCCTGTGACCCCACATGACCCCACGTGGCCACCACCTCTGGGCTCAGGGAGGCTGTCAGCTGGACTCCAAGGAGGAGAAGCCAGGGCCCACTGCCCGACAAGGGTCTGAAAGGTACGGCATCCCGAGGTGGGAGGCCACTGCCGGCCCAGCACGCCCTAGCCGCCCGGCTCCCCTGCTGCCTGAGCCAGGCTCCCACCATCTCCTTTGGAAGTTGGGAGCGTCTTTTGTATTCCAAAGGCCAAAGGGCCAGGCTTGCCTTTAATTAAAATGCGCGTCCTTTAATTAAAGGCCCCATAACACATGAAGGGCATCCACTGAAATACGACATGTGACACAGTCATTTCCCCGCTGTTAATTACTAATTAATGAAGCTATTTCAATTAATAGCTTCCCCACTTCGCTCCACTTTGACAGGCCCCGTGCTGGGGTGCGTCCTGCAATCAGACAGTGGCTCCCTCGCCAGCAGCCGCCCTGCTGAATATTCATACCGCGGCTTCAATGCTTTTCAATTAAACACAATAGAGTAAACCCCACGCCGTGCTGGCCGCCCTGCTTGCTCAGAGGGGACGGCGGCCCCACTGTGGACGGTCGGGACAGAAAGAGGCCAGTGGTCCCTGGAGGCATCCCAAGCAAGGGCAGCCCCCGGGGAGGCCTCTGCAAATCCCGGCCACAAGGGACAACCCACCAGGGGGACAGATGCACAGAATCCCTGAGGGGGCAAGTGGGGACCCCCAGGGCGCTGCAGTCCTACAGCTGAAGGACAAAGCAGAAATGGGGGGGCTAGGGAGAGCAGCCCAGAGAGGTGCAGGGGCCATTAACATGCTAATTACGAATATTAAGTGGTCATTAGAGACCCCACTTTGAAGAGAAGACAGGAAAGTGTCACTTAGGGTGACCATGAGGGGACGACGCTACACGTGAGTGGGAGATGGAGAAGGGCGCCCAGGGAGGCCTGTGTGGGGCTGTCAGGTTCTGGGGACAGGACCTCAGGGGAGCCTGGACCGGGCACAGCCCCCACGCAGGAGGGACATTGGCCGGAGGCACTGGGAGCAGCTCTCAGAACAGCTGGGAGCACAGCCACCCCATTCAGAGTCCAAACGCCCGCAGTGCCAGCTGCCCACCTGACCAAGTGGGGGGCAGCTCCACCCCCTGAAGACCCCTGTGCTCCTGAAGACCCGCGGTCTGGTCCCAGGGAGGGGATGGAGGGCACGGCCCCCGGAGCTCCACACTGTGGCCAGTGGTGACAAAGCCCTCGAACCTCGAACTCCTGGCTGCAGCCTTCTGTCTTCTCGTTGGGGGTGGAGACAGGAAGCCCCACGTGTGCAAGGCCCTGGGCCAGCAGGAGGGACTGTGGTGGTGACAGTCTGGGCAAGGGGCAGCCAGGAGAGGGTCCCTGCCCGTGAGAGTCGCCTTGACACGCACGCCCCCAGGCCCCCCGTCCCCGTGTACCGCTCCTCGCACAGTGTGCAGCCTCCCCCACCATTGCCCATGCGGTTCCCTGCGCCCGGAACGTCCTTCCAGCCTGTCCCCTTCTCTTGGAGCTGAGGGTGCGAACACTGACTGACAAGGGCTCTGAGTGGCCGGCCGCCACAGTGCCTCCCGCGGTGTCCCAGGGCGGCGTCTGGGGACAGCTGCTCTGGGGCCGGAGTGGACACAGCCCTGTCGGACGGCGCCCTCTGTCAGCCAGAGGAGGGGTGACAGCGGCCTGGGCTCCTGAGCCTCCTCCTGGCTGTGGGCCGTGCAGGTACATGCATGCACACGCATGTGCACACACACGTCCCAGGTGGCTGGGGCCCCTCCTTTCAGGAGGGAAGGTGACAAGCGCAGTCTGGTGTTGGGTGAACAAGGCAGGTGGAACCTCCAGACGTTGGATCCACGTTCTCGCCTCCTGCTTCATCTGATGTCCCTGCTCGACCTCAGGGTCCCTGTCCGCCGCTGGGATCTGCCAGGGCTGCCCCGGGTGTGGGGACGTGTCTGAGCCTGACTGTACCAGACAACACCCAGCCCAGGGCCGCCCTATACCCCCGCTAGAAACCCGCTGTTTGCTACTAGCGCCCTCTGCAGTAGCAAACATCCTCCCCCAGACTCTGGGGAGCCCCAACCCAGGGTCCATCATGGGCCTTGGGAAGGGTTAGGCAGACGGCACTCAACTCCAGGGTGACATTCCAGACCCGGTTCAGCAGTGATGGGAGGATGCTGGGCCCCTCTGCTGGCTCCTCCTTCCTCCGTTCTGCAAGGAAGGGACAGAAGTGTGGCCAGATGTGGAGTCCCGGAGGCCTGGGGCCACAGTGTGCACGCGAGCCCCAGGGGCCCCTTCTGAGCAGAGCCCACCATCACCTCCTGGGTCCTGCATCCCTCAGGGGCTCCAGGCACTGAGACCTGATGACTCTGGGTTCCCATGGGTAGGGCTGTCTCCTCTCTCAGACTCTCAAAGGGTTTACAGTTTGCTGTGGATTAAAAACAAAGGTGCTCATCACACACTCATGTTCACAGCAGCATTATTCACAACAGCCAAGAGGTGGAAACAACTCATGTCCATTCACGGATGAATGGGTAAACAGAACATGGTGTAAGTATATACACATATATATGTAAATATACACAATGGAATATTATTTAGCCTTAAAAAGGAAGGAAATTCTGACACTTGCTACAACATGGATGAACCTTGAGGACGTTATGCTCAGTGAAATAAGCCAGTCACAAAAGGAGAAATACTGTATGATTCCACTTACATGAGGTCTCTAGAGGAGTCAAATTCATAGAGACAGGAAGTAGAATGGTGGGGGCCAGGGGCTGGGGGAGGGGGTGGGGACTTGGTGTTTAATGGTGTTTGGTTTGGGGGGATGAGAAAGTTCTGGAGATGGATGGTGGGGATGGTGCACAACAATGAGTGTAGTTAATACCACTCAACTGTGCGCTTACAAGTGGCTACGACAATAGACCCCATGTGTGTGTCCCGAGGAGTTCACAGCGGTGCGTGGCTGCTGCACGACACCACGGTCCGCAGGGATTTCCTGGGCTGGGCTTCCAGCTCGAGTCCCCCTGAGGTTCCTCGTGAAAACCCCAAGGCGAGCAGACGTAAAGGCCTTTATGGCAAATCCATGTTCTTGCTGCACCTCTGTAAACCATCGGAGCAAACCCACCCAGGCCAGACTCACTTTGTCATCAAGAATCTTTCTCTCAGGTTCTTTCTGGTCAGGAGTGGGGAGACGGTCAGGGAAAGTTTGTGCTTAAATGGAAAACGACTCTGATTCTGATTCTGCGGGAGCCGCACGCACAGCTCCGTGGATAGCAACAATCCTCCTCTCCAGGCACACGGCGGGCCTGCCCAGCAGAGGAGCAGCCCAGCGCCAGCTCTACTCTACTGGCACTTTCATTTCAACATTCCCAATCCACAAACGTGTCCCTTGGATTCTCATTTGACCTGTTCGCAGCACTTTGCTGGTTTCCTCGTGAATGAGTTAAATAAATCTTTAACACGTTTACTCTTTTTTTAAAAAAGGATGTTAAATAAAACAACGGTCTTCCTTTTAAATAGTTTAATAGTCATTTAAATAAGGCTTTGGTGTGATTTTCCACATTTTTATAGTTTCTCTTCTCTACATATACACCTTGCAGAATCTATTATTAATTCATGAGCCGGCCAGCTCCTCTGTTATAACCTGGGAGGGTGAAAGACAATTCAGAAAGGGAGGTTCGCCTGATTCTGGGGAGCAGCTTGGGCAGGAGGGGCCCACCCCCCTCTCAGCTGGAGTCACTAGGCACCAGGGAAGCAGATCACATCGCTAGTGCCCAGGGATCCACGAGAGGGGCATACGGGGGGAGCCTAAAGACGGGCAAAGGCCTTGGGCCCACCGCCTACCCAGGGAACAGGGGTCTCAGCCTGGCTATTCGGAGAAGCCCCCCAACAGCCTTCACCTAGAGCCATGGTTCTCACTCGGGAGTTTCCCTGCGGACAGCTGGTGATGTCAGGGGACAGTTTTGGTTGTCATGACTGGGGGGTCATCTACTGTGTGGCAGCCAGGGATGCTGCTAGACACCCCACAGTGCACAGGGCGGCCCCCCACAGAGAATGATCCAGCCCCAAGAGCACAGAAACAAAGGGAAGCAGATTTCAGGGGAAGAGCCCGGGATGGCCACTGCACTGGCTTACGTGGGGGGCCGACTGTAGAGGGTGCCTGTGGGTCTACGTGGGACAGGCTGTGTCTGTTATGAAGCTGTTGCCACTAAAAACACACCCATGCACCCCTGGCAGCCTCGCCAACCCTGAGACGAGGGCACGATCACCCCACCAGCAGGTGGGGAAACTGAGGCCCAACCAGGGCTGCCTGGCTCTGGCATTCGCCCTGCCCGCCGGCCTGGCTGAGGCTGGCTCTCTCCCCTGCTCATAAATCTGGGGTCGAGAGCGAGTGTCCCTTCAGCTGAGTCCTTTGCCCCGAGGCTGATGGCGCTGGGTCCTCGGGGCTTGTGGGGTCTGGGCAGCTAGAGGTCCTCGTGGGCGGGGCTCAGGTCCACGCGCTTGGCCTGTCCGAACACCAGGAAGGTGCACAGCCCCAGGCTGCTGATGGCGGCCACCAGGTTGAACACGGATGTCCAGGAGCCAGTGGTCTCGATCAGGTAACCGCCCAGGCACACACCCACGACACCTGCACTCAGGAGAGGGGACCGAGGGGCTGAGTGACAGGCAGTCTCAAGGGCAGTGCCAGGATGAGAAGCTAGGGGGGTGGTGCCTGGAGGAGAGGCTGGGGTGGGGGCTGGAAGGAGAGAAGCCAAATTCAGGTGTCCATGCTGCCAGGCCGAGGGTCTCAGGGGGCAGAGACCTCAGGGGCCATCCAGGAAATCGCCCACCCAATGGGTCCCTCCACATCCTCCACAGGGGACGGGGGCACTGGGGAGGGGCTGGGCTGGGGAACGAGTCCCATCATCATCCTCCAGGCACTGGGCTCACGGGGACCCTGGACCACAGGAATTTGACTCACATCTGGGAGTCAAGTCAGGGGGCGAGTGGGGCTATGTGCTGTCGGAGAAGCGAACACTCTGTTCTCTCCCTAGGCCAGCTCTGGGGTCTGCACTCTCCCCACACTGGTCTGACACTGTGGGACCCTGCTAAAGGTGCCTGGCCCGAACCCGCAGGGCTGGAGCAGCCAGAGGGAGTGGGAGGACACAGGGGTGTAGCAGCCAGGAGGCACCTCAGGGCCTCTGGGCTTGAGCCCCAAAGGCAGGGACCCCAGGGCACCTCTCACCTGCCAAGGCCCCAGCTGTGTTGGCCACACCTGCGAACAGGGCAGAGAGAAGGAGGACTGGTCAGAGGAGACTGACTGTGACCCACCCCTGGCTCACCCGCCCGGGGGCAGCCCTGGGAGCTCAAGGAGGGACGAGGCTGGGTGAGCAATGCCTGGGCTGGAAGCAGTTGCTTCCTATCCAAACGGCAGGGTCCTCACCAAACAGAAAGCCAGCGCAGGACGGGGCCAGGTCCTGGATGTTCACAGAAATGCCACTGTGGGAAAAGGGAAGGGAGGCAGGCCAGTGACCACGGGCAGACCACCCTGCCAGGCCAGCAGCCAGTCCTCTGAGCGCCTGGAGCCTGCAGACCGTCAGGGAGCACTTGGGACCCACCCTGCCATGCCCGGGTGCTGGGCCATGCCAGGCCGTCTGAACCCGCCCCAGCTCTCCCATCTGGGCCTTGGCACAGCACAGGCACCCACTCCCGGGACAAAAAAAATGGGGAAGCAAGCTTGCTCAAATGCAGTTCACTAATTTGAAAGCGACATTGAATTGCCAATTCCCAAAACAACTCCCAGTGAAGTTTTCCTAATTAAAGGTTAGTACCACTGAGCAGATCGGGAGGGGCAGATGCAGACGCAGCTCACCCCTCACGTGTTGGGGACAAAAGATGCTACCTGGAGATGGCATCTCTTCTCCCAGCCCCTCCCCAGGTGAGGTTCTTGTTTTTCAAATGGCCCAGGTCCACACCAGCTCAGACAACCCTTTGCCTCCGTGGCTCACTCACGGGACCTGCCATGCAGCCGCCCTCCACGTGGCCCCTGAGCCAGGCGGCTTCTCCCTCACGCCCAGGACGAACGATGCTGGGGATGCTTGTGGGCAGCAGGGAGCGGCTCCAGCGGACAGGGCGCCCGGCCCTCACCTGTGGTTGAAGGTCTGAAGACCGATGGAGGCTGACGCAAAGACCACAGACTTACAGAAGCTCGAGGTGTGACCCAAACACAGGGCAAAAATGCTGGACAGGCCGAGGCCCATCACCTGCGGGAGAGACAACTGGTGACAGGGCAGGAGCCACGGCAGCCAACAAGTCCCCTCCCCAGGCGGCCTGGGGCACAACGAACAAGGGTCGGTGAGCAAACTCCTCCCAGGCTGGGGCCTGCCCAGGGGACATGTGGGAAGAGGCTCCATGATAAGCCAGCCCTGCTCCTCGGAGCTAAAGGGGAGAGGCCCCATCCTGCATGAGCAAACCCAGGCCCAAAAATGGGTGCCAGGGCTCCGAGGGGCAGAGAGCCCATGTACGCAGCTCAGGGAAGACCTCAGCTCAGCCAAAGTGGCCCCAGCACTGACCCGGAGCACCCCTAGCTGCCCTGCCACAACAGCTGCCTTCTGGGTCAGGTGATCTGGGGACAGAACCCCTCAGCTCCCAGGAGCAAAGCAGGGGTGCCCAGAGGAAGCCACGCGCCGACGGTCCTACCTGCATGAACTTCCGAACGGTGATGGTTCTGTAACCTGAACAGAGGGGAGACGGCAGATGTTCCCATCGGCCCATCTGCACTGATGCCCCTGGTACAGGTGGCGGGGGGTGGGGGTCCCACCCAGCACACTGAGGAGAGGCAGCAGGGGAGACGAGAGACGGGCCCTGGCTCAAGACGGGGTATCCTGTGTCGTGGTGAGATGTGTGCACATGCGTGTTGGTGCATGTGCGTGCATCTACTCTGCTGTGCGTGTGCATGGAGAGGGTTCCCACAGCAGAGGCCAGGCAGACGCATGGGAGGCAGGCCACTTGGACAGTTACAAATGTGCTTTCTTTGTGTTTCTGCAAAGTTTATAATTTTTCCACAACTGGTGTGCGGTACTTTTGTAACTAGGAAAAGACTAGCATTTAAGAAAGAGCGCAGTGTGCGGAGGGAGAGGGGAGCATGTGTGTGTGCGAGGGCGCTGTCCTCGGGGCGTGTGCACTCGGGTCCTGGGCGGGCACCTGACACGCACAGCCCGCCCCAGGTCTGTGACCTCTGACACCACCAGGTGCCCTTTCCTGCTCTGAAAAGGATTGGGGGCTGAATCTGGCCCCTCGAGGGGATCTCCACCATCACAGCGGGACTCAGGTCCTCTCACTGTGCCCCAATACCCCCTTAATTGGGAAACTGAGGCTGGGGGAGGCGACAGGCTTAAGGCAGTCATCAGCTGAGTCAGGCGGGGAGCTAGCTCCCACAGGCCCAAGAGCCGGGGGTCCCAGTCTCACAGCTTGGTCCTCAGGGGGGTGAAGCCCCCTCCCATCGCTGTACCTACACCTCCAGGAGGGGTGCCCCCCTGCCCCCGAAAAGTGAGGTAAGCCCGGTGTGGCTCTGGCCTGGCCCCTGCCCTAGCGCTCACCCTGACTGATGAGATGATCGGACAGAAATCCACTGAACAGACTGGCGGGAATCGCCACCAGCCAGGGCACCACGTTGAAGATCCAGCCCTGTTGGGGAAGGGGGGGAACAGGGCCTTAGAGGTGGCCAGAGCCGGCACGCAGCCACCAGGGAGAGCGGCTGCCCATGCCCACTACTGCCCAGTAAGGCTCTCCTGCCCGCAGGCTGGACCTTCTGGGGTTGGGGATCTCCCTCGCCCTAACCTCTCTGCCACCCTGGCCAAGCGCTGGGCCCACCAGGACTGTGCCCCTGCAGGCCGAGTCTCCCCCATGGCTCCCCATACTGTGATGGGGCAGAGCTAGGGGACGCACCCCGCCCTGAGAATGTGCGGCTCAGGGGTCCTGGTCACCAGAACTGGGAGGGTGGCCGGACAGCCTTGGTGGAGCGAGCTGAGTGGATGGGCAGGTGACAGCCCTGTCCACATCACAGCCCCTGCTTGGCCCTCATCAGGAACGACCATCCACAGATCGGCCGGCTGGGTTGTATGGTGGGGACTCTGCTGGGGCAGCTGGACACGGTCCCGGGTGTGAATGCATTAGCGGGATGGCACCGGGCCTTTCCAAGGCGCATCGACCCAGGGCGCCAGCCCCGAGAGTGGTGAAGCCACTAGCCCCTGTGGTGTCAGAACCATCACCGAGGCCGGTGGAACCAGGGGCCCATCTGCACACCACGTGCTGGCTTCGTGGCGCCACTTACCCTGCACGAGCTGCCAGGCGGCCAACCCACCTTGGAGCTGGGGAATGTCTCCTTAAAGAAGGTCGGCAGCCAGGAGAGGAGGATGAAGAAGGAGCACGCGGAGGAGAGCTGGGAGAAGATGACCGCCCTGCAGGGAAGCAGACGCCAGACTCAGGTCCACGCGCCCCCAGCCCCCTCCCCTCACCAGGGGCCAAGAGTGGCCCTACCCCAACGTGGGCCGATCTGACCCCCTGGCTGTACTCACCCTGTGGTCAGTTGGTGCCAGGGAGCACGTGAGGCCCGCCAGGCTCCAACCCCCATCCTGCCGCCCCTGCCCCACACTGCGACCCCGTGGCAGCCCAGCTCACCAGACAGAAGGCTTCCGGAAGAGCTGTCTCCAGGGCACTTTGGTGTGCTGGGACATTGGCAGGCCTTGTGCCAAAACGCCCAGGGCCAGGATAAGATCTAGAGGGAGCAAGGTGTTTCCACGCAAAAGCAGATCAGAATCTGGCAGGATGGTGCCTGCTCATGACAGACCACTCACGGGGATGGTTCCAGTGGGCCAGCAGGCCCCCACACCCCTGCATACCCTCCCTGGCTGGGCACCATCCTCTCTGCCAGTGCCTTGGGTTGGTAGCATTTGCCTTTGAGGGTCGACGTGTGTGTTGAGGCTTTCTTTCTCGATCCTTTCCTGTCCTCGAATCCCCCAGCCCCCTTCCTGCCACCTGAAGCCACGACCGCCCTGCAGACTGCCTGTGCCCACGGCAGCTCTCCCTAGGAGGCTGCTTCTGCCCAAGCGGAGCTCTGAGGACTGAGCCCAGCCACACCCGGGCCGAGAGCTCGGTGGCAGACATGTTTCCTGAGCCCCTAGTCTAGGGGACTCTTTTCACAGCCTGGGGCAGCCCTGGGTCCCCCTGATCTGGCATGCTCTGCAGAAGTTCCGTGGCTGCTCTGGGCCTGGCCCCTCCCCAGGCAGTGGTGTTGGCCGGCACTCGCCCACCCGGCTGTGGTTACCTTGTTCGCTCAGCAGGTACCTGTACACGTAACACACCCACAGCAGGGTGAGCCCGCCAGAGAAATAGAAGACGCTCTGCCAGCCGTACCAGTCCAGGAGCAGGGAGCCCACAGCCCCCGTCACCAGGGTCCTGGAACGACAGAGAGGAGCGTGGCCATGACCCTCGGCTTCACTCAGGCAAGCAGATAGAGAACCCCCACCCGGTGTGCACTGAGTCCCTAGTAAAGAAGGTGTTTCTGGTGCCTGTAAAGCAGCTGCTCAGAAGCCCCAGTCTCAGCGTATTTTGTTAAGGATTGCAACCTTTCAGGAGGGGCTTCAGATGCCAGGGGCCAGGGTGGACGTGGGCACAGCTGCGTGGGTGTGACATGGCACAGGGGTGGCTGCTGTGGGCCCTGCGCTGCTGCAATTTCTTGCTTCCAGGCACTCTGTTGGCCTACAATCGTGGTGTGGATACTTTTAAACAAAAAAAGGCAACAAGAAGAACAATTGCCAATGCTGAACTGAAACCTCCATGCTGTTCTCAGCTTCACAGGTCAGAGAGGACGGAACAGCAACCAAGCCCAACTCCCGCTATTGTCCCAAATAAGTCCTTGCCCACCCTCCCCCTTGCTGCCCCTCATCTGCTGAGCTTTGGCCAGGAGACAAAGGGGAATAAGAGAGAAGAAAAAAGCTCCTCTCCATTGAGGCCAGTGAGCCTGTTGGGGGTGGCCTTGCCCTCTGAGCCTCGCTCCCCCAACCATGGGGTGGACACAATCTCTCCCTGGGCCTTAGGGAAACGGGATTCTGGATGAACAAGGAATGTTTCTCTGTGGGAGCATGTCCCATGTCGCTTATCTGAAGTTGACATTTCACTGGCGCCCTGGGTTTTCATTTGGGCCCTTCTGGCCCAATCACAGGCACCCCCTGCCCCTCTGAATTCCTGCCTAGACCTCAGCAGCAATGAAGTCAGAACCCCGGGACAGGCAGCCCCATTAGGACAGCAGGACATCCTTCCACCCCTAGCGAGGTCTGGACATGAGGGCCTGGGGCTCGGGGGCGGCGTAGGGAGGAGGGACACAGGGTGTTCACACCTGGGCTGTGACAGGTGAGCACAGGCCACCTCCCCACCAGGTTCCTTCTGCACAGATGAAAGGGGACTTGATGAAGAAGTCACTGCCCCTGCCCTGCGCCAGAACCCCAGAGCCCACGCCACGTGCCACCGGCACTGGGGACAGAACACGCACAAAGAGAAGCGCTGTGCTCAGAGATGGGGAGTGACAGCCAGCGCCTCCTGGAGCACAGAACCCGCCAGGCCCATATAACCCTGAGCTGCAGATGTTCCCATGTGGCCTGTCCTGCCTGGACCTATGGCCGCTTTGCCAGGGGCACTGCCTCTGCCTCCCCTGCCCACCCAGGCTGGGACTTACCCGAACTGGGAGCCAGCCCCCACAGTGCTGTAGGTGAAGGCTCGCTCGCTCTCCCGCACCTTCTGCGACAGCAGGCTGGTCAGTGCAGGGAAGTAAACTCCTGGAAAAAGCAGAGAATGCAGAGGATCCGCAGCCACATCCCCGAGCTGAGGGGTGAGAGCCAGGCTGGGAAGCTCCCCGGAGCCCATCCTGGATTATTTGGGCTTGGGACGTTCTTCATGCCCACCTCACCCCCAAGGGACCAACAGGGCTGGGCTCCCAGTGACACTCGGCTAAGGAGACACTCAGCTTGGGTGAGAAGAGCATTCCAGGTTGCAACACAGAGTGGGCAGCAGGAAGACTCGGGTCCAAGCTGGCACTCCTGCCACTGTCACACTGGCTTCCGGAGCCATGCCAGCTCTGAGACCTGGCACTGATATGCACATGTGCGCACACACATATGAGTTGTACGTGCACAAACACACACACCATACACTGATCACATTAGCACACACGCCAACTCACACTAACACACAGTCACACACACTCGCACACACTGACTCACGTGGTCACGCACTCACATACACATTTGGACACAAGATGCATGTACAACCAGTGAGACCTGCACTGTGGAACCACAGTGCTGGGTCCTGGACACGACATTGCCCTGTAGCAACTCCAAATGTTACCACGGCAGGTGGGGGAGGGAGCACAGGATCTCTCTGTATGTTTCTTTGCAACTTCCTGAGAATCTACAATTATTTCAAAATCTAGTTAAAAAAAAACCCTGCCCTGAGCTCTGCAGCTCCTGCCTGTTACGCTGTGTTTTTCTGCAGAAACACCCAGGGAAGCTAAGAGGCCAGGGGCCCTGGACAGGACATGGCCCTTGCCTTCCCATTGGGTCCTGGGCCCCTGTCCACGCCAAGTGCCAGTCACCCAGGGTGACAGCTGCCCCTTGAGCCCTGTTTTGTCCCCCGTAATTGGCCACAGACCAGCTGTACAGAGGAGTCCTTTTGCCTCCCAGGATGATGGGGAGAAACAGCCCGAGCTAAGGGCCACCCAGCTGGGCACCCAGAGAGCCAGCCAGGTGTCCTGGGACCTTCCTCTGCAGGACAGAGAGCACCAGCCAGAGGCCACATGAGGAGCAAGCGGGGCGAATCTGCAGGAGCACAGGAGCCAGACCGCTCAGACCACTCAGACCAGTGGGACCAACCATGGGCCAGACTGGTGGGGTTGGTCAGGAAACAGGCAGGGGCCAATTCCAGGAGATCTGGGTTCCTGGGGGCACAGGCTAGAAGCAGGGTCATGCTCTGCCCCAGGCTCTAGGGGAGAGGGGAAGTGGAGGTCCCTTCCAGAGTGAGTGGGAGAGGTACTCAGGAAGGATCCCAGATCCCACCCACTCAGATTGCATCCAGGTGATGGAAGCTGTCGATGCCATGCTGGTACAGGGCAGGAGTTCAGAAGGCCACCCCGTTCCCTTGAAGGTGGGGTGTGCACCACCTGCCATCAGCTAGGCCACTGGGCGTCTTTGGGGGGTGCTCTCTCCAGAAGTCTAATGCCCCCAAACCATGGGAGACAGAAGTCTTAAGAAACCTGCATCTCCTCAGCCTGCTGGCCTGGCTAGTGGGGTCGTGGCCTCTGCCCAGCAACACGAAGAAACGCCACATGTCCCCACTGTGCTGCCCAGTGGGACTAATAAATATCACGTAGCAACCTGGCTGCCACCCAGGTCCCTAGAGTAGACTTTTTGGCAGAGGAGGACAACTGACATCAGAATGTGCCAGACTTTGAAGTGTTTATAGAAAATGGAAAGTGGTTCAGGTGCCAAGTCATTGTAGGGAAGTGCAGCCGGGACAGCACCCGCCAACAGGGACTGCCCTCCCGTGGCCCTGCGCAGGGCCGCGCTGCCGGCGAGGACAGCTGCTCACCCGCCAGGCTGAGGGCCCCAGGACCCTCTCAGCGATAGCCCTGAGGTGTGATACACCTGCTCTGATTTAAGGCAGAGCTGAAAGCACATCATACACAGGGGCACAGACGAGCACATGTATGCATGCACACGTTCACCCACCTGCGTGAACACACACATGCACTCATCCACAGGTGTGTAAGCACACATGCACACACTCCCCTGCTCTACCACGCCTGGCACGAGAGTTGAATGCCGGCAGCGTGAGGGAGCAGCCTGAGGCAGCCCTACCTTGGAGCAAGCCTGTGAGGATGCGAGAGAAGGTCATGAAGACAAGGTGGGTGCTGCCGAGGTGGGCGAGCATCGGGGTGGCAGCGGTGATGAAACCCCAGGCGGAGGCTGACAGCAGGATGACCTTCTCACCCCCGATCCTAGAGTGGGGACAGAAGGACGGTGATGGGAGAGCTGTGCGCCTGGGCTGATGGGCTGGTCCAGAAGATCCTGCTGTGGAGGAGCCTCGGGTGGAGGGCCTGCACCACGCCTCGCTCAGAGCAGCCCTTTGGGGTGGGCAGTGCTGCCATATCCCCCTCTGCAGAGGAGGCTGCGTGAGAGTGCAGGATCCAGCCTGGTTCGTCTGTCCCCACAGCCCCCAGAGCTGCCTCATGAGGATGCCGGGTGCTCCTTGGGGTGCCGAGCACCCCAAAGGGGAGCTGTGTGCTGGCCCCCCAACCACCTCCCACGTGGACCTCGGGTCTCCCAGCTCACATCTTCCTCTGTGTGAGGCCTCTCCCCACATTCATTTCCCAGGAGCTGCCTCACCCTGTGTGCCAGCAGGGCCCATCCTTCCCGAGAGAAGCCCCCACCCTGCAGGGAGAGGTGGTTACCTGTCCCCCAGGTGGCCGCCCACGATCTGAGTCAGGCAGTAGCCCCAGAAGAAGCTGCTGAGCACGATGCCGGCCTCCTTCTTGTTCCAGCCGAAGTCCTGGCTCATGGAGACGGAGCAGACGGGCATGCTGACACGGGCGCAGTATAGCAGGCACGTGCCCAGCAGCAGTGCCCCTGTCCATGCCTGACACTCGGGCCTGCAGGAGAGGAGGGCCTGGTCAGGCCCAGAAGAGGCGGAGCCCTCCTTCACGCACGTTGGAAGGAGGCGGCTCAGCCATGTCTCAAAGTCTAAATGCCCCTGTCTATTGACTCCTAGGAGAACACAGCAGATATTAGAAAGATGCACGACATCATTCAGAACGTCAGAGCTGGGGACAGCCCAAATGGCCAGCCATAGGGCAGGTTAAATAAGCCACTGCAGGGGTGCTCCTCTCCAGGACCGGCAGCCGGGACCAGGGCACCCACCTTCTCACGGACTGAGGGGGCCCAGGAAGCCCACCAGGCTGGAGCTGGCAGCTCATAACCCACTGAAGGAGCAGTGGGCTGGGCAAGAGGACCCCAGCTGAGGCAGAGGGAGGGTCTGATGACCGGGTGAGACCAGCACGGTGGGCCCCCCTACAGGGTCCCCAGGAAACCTGGGGGCAGGTGGCGCTGGGCAGCCAGCAGGGGACACAGTGCCATGGGGGCAGGTGGCCCCTTGGAGGAACCTGGGCAGGGGTGAGGCAGCCCTGGCAGCCTGGGAAGGCCTCCAGACAAATGTCCATAGAGGGACAGTCCACAAAACTCCTGGCCAGTGCTCCTCGATATTAGTCACCAAAACCAAAGGAAGTCAGAAACTGCCTCAGCAGGAGGAGCCCAGGAGATGCGACTCAGGGCCTGTGGGATCCTGCATGGGGTCCTGGGACCTCGGGGAAACTGCAGAAATCAGAACAATCCTGTGTCACTATCAGTCCACTGATGGTACAGACGCAGGGCACTAATCTGGGGAGGCTGGTGTGCTACCCTCACAGTGATTCTGTAAATCTAGAACTCTTCTAAACGACAACGTTTATTCTTAAGAAGAGAAAAAGAGAGAGAGGGAGCCTCAAGCACTGTCCGTGCGGGAGAGACCCCGTCGGGGAGGCACACGGGGGATGGCCCAGGGGAGGGGGCAGCTCTAGGGACTTTCGATGTCTGTGTGCAGTGAGGGTGGTGACGGGGGCAGCTGTCAGGAGAATGGAGAAGCCTAAAGCAGTCCCAGCAGACGGCTCGGGGTCCTGCTGCACCTGGACTCACCCCCCGGCTGGGGTGTGGGTACAGGGGGCTGGGTTCTCCCTGGGGCTGTGACACGCTGCAGGGAGAAAGCTTGGGCTGTGGGAAGGACACGGGCAGGGGTTCCAAGCCTGGGGATCTGAGGCCTGGCCAGGTTGGATGAAGGAGGACGAGGCATCGGTACTGCCAGGCCTTGAGGAGGTCACTAGGGAGGAGAAGGTCAAGGGTGAGAGGCCAGGGCGCCAGGTGGCCAGCTCATAGACATCAAAGTCACCCAGGAAAATGGCGGGATTCAGCCAGGAGAGGAAGGCAGGGACCACGAGCCAGGAACCAAAAGGAAGGAAGGGGTGTCCAGGAGGGGAGGCTGGCTAGAGCCTCAGAGGGCAGTTTGCAGAGCAGAGTGGGGAAGGACACCTCTTGCCTGGTGGATGAGGGGGACAATGGAGTCTCTCCCTTGCCCCCCAAACCCCCATTCAGACCTCTGTCTAGCCCTGGCGGGGGCTGCCCCTGGGCTGCCCTGGTGGGGATCTACCAGAGAACAGTGAGTGGCCAGGGGTGGTGGAAGTTTGGACTCGATCTGCGGTGGACACATGGGCATGTTTCCCACCCGCTGGCCCTCTCCATGCTCGGGCTGCCAGTCCGACTCAGGAGGACAGGCCAGGAGCACCCGTGGGAGGGCCGGAGTCCTCATCTGGTTGCCTCCTGGGGGGATAAGGCCCTAAGGGTAGCTTCATGCCTCAAGGTATTGCCAGCTGGCCCAGAGACAGTGGGCGGCACACACGCCAGGAGCCTGATAAACAGGCACAACAAAATGTGTCCGCTATCTCAAAGGCAGCACCCGACCTGGAACGGGGCCCACCTCACCGGGGCAGCAGCGGCCAGCAGCGAGCCGAGGCTACGCCCATGGTCCAGTGCCCTCCCACCAGCAGGGTGGACCACTAAGCACTGGAGCTGGGTGAAAATGCGGGACCAGAAGGCGCTGCTGGCCAGGAGCTTTTCAGGAGAAGGTGGTTTGTTTCAGGGCCTGCTGCCACCCTGGGGCAACTGCAGTAGCCATGGCCTGCCGTGCCTGGCTGTGGACAGGCCTGAGGCACGTGGGACAAGTTGCCTGGCTGCCCCGAGCCTCAGTTTCCTCAGTGGAGAAGGGTTGTGCCCATGCCTGCCTCCATCATGCTCAGTAAACAGCAGGGTGACCCACAAGTTCCTAGTGCCCCAACAAGGAGCCATTGTGACTGGCCACCTCCTCTGGCCGGCATCTCCACACGGTGCACTCCCCCTTTGCAAACCACAGTGTACTTTTCCAGTCGGGGAGCGAGATGGAGAGGCTGTAGCTCCCCTGCTGTCTCGGGCTGGCCAAGGGACCTCATCGTGGGGGCCCCAGGGTCACACTCCCCTCACCCCCAGCAGTGCCCTCCACAGCCAAGGAAGCCGGTGCGGAGTCAGCCGAGACAGATGATTCGAGGTTCAAGACCATCACTCGTGGGTTTGGAGTGAATGAGTCTGAGTTCCAAACAGTCTGGTCTATTGTCCCCAAACAGATCCACATTTGTAGGCCGGGGCCCCACCTAGAGTTTGGGAATTACATTTCCAAAGTGCTGTCAGCTCCCGACGAAGCGAGTGGTCTTCTGCGTTAAAGAACTCTCCAGGAGGAGACGTGGGTGCTGTTCGGGTCCCAGCATGACTCCAGAGCCCTGTCCCTTCCCTGGGCCTCAGTTTCCCCATGTGTACAGAAGAGGTTGCACTGCACCACGGATTTCAAGCTGGTCTCTGGGTGCTCAGAGGGGTGCATGGGTGTGGCTCCAGGGCATCCCTCTGCTGCTATGTGCTTTATATATTGAAACTTCCTAGAGGTGTCCAGTGGGAAACAGGATCCCATGCTAAAAATATCCACAGTGCTGCAATTCCAGGAGCCAGCCGCTTGGCTGTGCCTTGGCTGAGCCCAGGGGAGGGCGCTCCACTTGGAAACTGCCTAGTGACCCCTCAGCGACTGCTAGAGCAGGGACCCTGGCCATCATGCCCTGATCCCACTTCCCAGTTCTTAAAATGTTACTGGAACGACTCAGAAGCTGAGACAATGGGAACACCAGCACAGCGGCAGGCTGCACAGGTCTTGGTGGCCTCCCCTGCTTGGAGGCTGAGGTGGAGGGGGCAGAACCCCACGGGGCGGCTCACCAACTCTTGCTCTGGGCCTGGGGGCCCCAAACGCTGGTTTTCTTTGCAGAACCAAAGGCTGTGAGGCAGTTGGGGGGTCCAGGCATCCGCAAGCTGGCGCTGGCGCTGGCTCAATGCCCATCAGAATCTGCGACATGGACCCCAGGCGCTGAAGCCACTACAGGCTCAGGCACCCGTCTCCTCCAGGGCTCCAAACACGAGGACGATGCCCTGACTTCTCCCCAGAGCTCACCCCTGGGACTTGACGAAGCTCGCCCTGTGAGGGCACCAGTCTACCTCCCAGCCTGCTTCCGTCCCAAGTGCTACAGGCCTGTCAGGGACATTGTTCCCTCTGAGCAAACACTCCCACTGGGCTTCGTGGGAAGCACAGAGCAACGCAGTCCAAAGTGCCGTCAAAGTCAGCCCACCCGACGGGGCCGGCAGGGCACCCACCTGCAGGTGCGTCTGCTCCACAGCCCAGCCGCGGCCTCCAGACAGCTGTCCCGGGGACCACACAGGCCCACGGTTTCCCTGTGCCCCTGCAGGCGCGCTCTCTGTGAGCACATGTGTGCACGGCTCTGATTCTCACGCACAGCCTGAGTGACGGAGAGAGAGGTGGGGACGTGGGAGCAAGCCTTTCACCTTCCCACAAGCAGCCAGAGTCCAAAGGTGCCTTTGAAAGGGAGCGTGACTCTTTTATGTGGTCAAAGCAGTGAAGGGTCACCTGCGTCCAGATGGGACTGTGCCCCCGCAGCCTGCCCCTCCCTCAGGTGACCCTACTGGTGACCCTGAGAGCTGGGCTCTGTTTACTGTTGGGTGGGAAGTCCAGTGAGAAACAGCGGGAGGCCAGCTGACACTGACCTGCTCTGGAAGGCTGGGCGGCTACTGAGAATGTGGTGCTGCCCATTAGCCTCCTTATGGCCACAAGGGGTCAAAAAAGGCCCGTGAGGTCCAGGCAACCAGTCCACTCTGAGCTTAAGGCACTGGCCCGGGAGCTCCCTTGGGAGCTGCGTGGGGCAAGGTGCTGTCTGCTTTCTCCCTGGGCCCCAGAGGCCCCCACAGCCCCGTTCCTGAGCAGGAGGGCAGTGCCAGCCAGGTGGGCAGAGGGACTTCCTTCACAGCCGTTGGGGAAACAGAACAAGGAAGTTGGCTGGAGAGGGCGACCCAGATGTGGCCAGCTGCCTGAGGGCTGATTAGGATGCCAGAACCAGAATCCTTGATCCTGTGGATGGGCTGGTGGAACACCGGAGGCTCTGGCAGGATTGGTCAGGAAGGGCCTGAAAGGCTTCATCCCGCCCACTTTGATGGGCCCTGAGCCTCAGGTCAGTGTCCCCAGCTCATCAGGATGCTTCCTGTGAACCTTCTAGAACCTTGTGCTTCCTGCAAACAGCGCCTGTGCTGGAGAAGCATCCATGGCTGAGCAAATATGTGGTCACGTGTTCCCTCAATTCAGAAAAGGGAAATGTGCCCGTGCCACAGGCCAGGAGGGCAGAAAGCTGGAGGGAACATGCCCGGCCAAGGCTGCCCCCCACCCCCTGCACTGGGGTGTGGCTGAAGAGCAGCCCTGCCCATTGAGCAGACAGTGCTTCTCCACACAGAGCGCAGGCAGAGTCGGCAGCAATAAACAGTAGCACTTGTTATGATCATTATCACTGTTATCCACTCAGGGGTGTGAAAACCTTCTCCTAGCTGAGCCCAACTCCACTCAGGATCCCACAGGCCCCTCCAGAACGCCTGGCTGTTGCACGTGCTCCTCTCTAAACTGAGCAGGGAGGGGAGTAAAGGCAAAGCCAGCCAGAGCCATTAAAATATAACCTGAGAGGGAAGTTTGCAGAATGTTCTATAGCCCTGGGCCACAACCCTCTGCCTGGCTGGCCTGCCACACACGGGTTGGGCTCAGAGCAAGGCCGTGCCCCTCCATAACCAGCAGGGTAGGGAGGGAGGAAGTGAGTGAGAGGCAGGCTGCAAGGCCCCCCCCCATCTGTGCACCCGCGCAGGACAGCCCTCCCTGCTCTGGCGGGCACCTGCTGGGGAGACTAGGCCAGCGCTGACATTTGGGCTTTGTGGCTCGCACTCTCCTCCCTGCTCACCATGCCGGTCCCATGGGAGCCTCTGGCTTCCCTGCTAGCTTTACCTTCATCTGGGCCCCAACATCAGGGGACTTGCCGGGAGGCATGGCAGGAAGGTGCCATCATCCTGCAGGCAGCAGGGGCTGGCCCCAGAGAGCAGGTTTCTGGGACGCTGAGCTGGAGCTGCGCTAGCTCTGCAATCACAGGGCCTGACTTTGGGCCCAGGGCCCCGCAGGCTCGGCCGAGGAGCCACAGCCCATGGAACCAGATCGAGGGCTGAGCCACGGGCGGTCTAGGGGCTGCTCTGGGGTTCCCATCTCGTCCCTGGTTGCTGTGTGTGTCACATTCGTGAGCAGACCCCCTGCCCAGGAGTCTTCTGCACTTGACAGTAGACAGTGGAAACAGAACATGGAGAGGAGTGGATGGGGTGGTTGGGGAGGGAGCGGCGTGAGCCCTTCCTCCTGACCACTGACTCTCCCCAAGGGGACCCTGTCCACATCACACAACTGGAACTCAGCCATTCTGCCACAGGGTCCAGCGTGTGCCCCCCTGACCAGTCCCGACTGCCCTGTTGGGTGACCCTGCACTGCTACTCCTTGTCCTCTGGTGTGTGGTCACCAGTGGGGGTTCAGGCCTGTAAATGGGTGTGGTCTTACCTAGCAGGATCAGTTCCAGGATGCCGGACTCTGCCTGTGAGCCATCTCTCCTCACTGTCTGAGAGGATGCTCCCTGCCCCAGACAGGCCTCGGAGGATGCCCCCTGCCTACACCACCCCCAGGACCCCAGCTGGCCTGGAGAGGGCTACGGGGGTACTCGCGGGTCCTGGGACTGGATGGAAGGGAGGAGGGTCCCTGGCAGTAGGGGTACTTGTGTGCTCCTTCCTGCCCCTACCCAGGGGAGTGTTGGGCGTGCAGCCCTGCAGCCAGCAGAGCCCTAAGCGGAGACGTCTCCCACAGGACGCGCCGCTCCCTCCCCAACCACCCCACCCCCGCCGCGGCCCCACCTGGACCACTGGGCGTCCTGGGCCGCGTTCTTGCGTGCCTCGTCCGGGGGCGGCTGCATCGGGCGCAGACGGCCGCGGACGCAGCGTGTCAGGAGCCGGCTCCCGGCCGGGCCGACCCACGCGGGCAGCGCCGCCCAAGGCCACGTGTCAGTCCCAGCGGCGCTTCCGTCCGGCGCTCCCAGGACGTGTCGCCCCCGGACGGCCACCGCGGCGGGCGGGCGGGCGGGGCGGGGCGCGCCAATCAGGTCCCCGCCCCGCGGACGTCCGACGGGGAGGCCGGGCCTCGCGGGTCTGCGGCGCGATGGTCAGACCCCCGCTCAGGCCTCCCTGCTGTTCCTGGAGCAGGCAGACAGCCCGCCCCGTGTGGCGCCGCGCTGCCCCTGCGGTGGGCGGACGGGTGGGGCTTTGGCGGAGCTGAGCCGGTATGATCCTGGCCCCCGCGAGTGCCGAGTGATGGCACTGGCCTTGGACACGTTGCTGAGCCCGGGAGCCTGCGGGCCCGCCTATAAATCTGGGGGATGATGGTGGTCCCCACCTCACAGGGCTGTGTTCGCATCAAGTGAAAGTTAGGGATAATCTTAACTAAGTGCAATGACAGTAAGACTCCAGGGTCAACCAATTTTTAAGACAGCTCTTTGGAGGTGGGCTCCAGCCCTCTGACCCTGAACGAGCCTGCCAGCACCAGCGGCGCAGTGCAGTCAGTCTGCCCGCAGCAGATGCTTGCCGAAGGGCTGAGTTCTTCACACAGGTGTCTGAGCATGGATCCAGGCTGGGCCCCGAGCTGTGTCCCATGGGGCCCTCACTCTCAGGGGCTCCACGTGTGACTTGAGAAGCCTGCAGCACGTGGATCTTATGCCCACGTGAAGGACGCAGGCAACACACAAAGGCTGTGAACGTGGGGACACAATGATGACTGGATTTCTGGCCACATTCTGCTTCTACCAGCTGCTGCCTCCTTGCGTATCTTCCCCCCACCTCCACCCCGACCCACCTCCATCCACCTGCCACACAGCAGCCTAGCGAACTGGGCCATGTCACACCATGCCGAAGCCCTCCAAAGGCTTCTCACTGCACTTAGAAGAAAACCTAAAATGTCCCTGCACCACGGGGGCCGGCCTTCCCGGCTCCAGCCTCCTCTCTGGGCCTCAACAGCTGTGTCTACCTTAGGCCTTTGCACTGTGTTCCCAGGGGTTCACTTGCCCAGCTCCGTACACGCTTGCTGAACAGATCGCTATCCTTTCGTCAACATCTGACGCTCAACGGATCAGAAAGATGGTGTGGAGAGAGCTGTATGCCCTCAAATAGCCCCAGCCCACAGCCAAGGAAAGTCTGAGCGTTCTTGCTGAACTCTTTGCTACCAACAGTACTCCACTGTCATCCTGGTTGTTCGCTTCCCCCCACTGCATGAGGCTGATGATGATAATTTTAGACAAAGACCTAGAATCACAGCGTAGGGGACATTTGTCTCTTGACTACCCAAAGTCCCTTTCCTCCTGGAGCTGACTGACGTTCTGGGGCGTGCAGACAAAGCACAAAAAGGAGAATAAAAGGGTCGGGAATGGTTGTTTCTGCACATAGACCGGGCTGGAGTGTCCCTGAAAAGACACGTGAGTGAGGCCTGAGTGAAGTGAAGGAGCAAGCCACGCAGGTGGGGCGGGAGGGGCCCAGGCTCAGGTGCACAGGACCACAGGGGCCCAGAGGGGCTGGAGGGGGAGAAGGGAAACGAGGTCACAGTGGTGGGGGCAGTGCAGGCACCACAGGCCTTGGAGGCCAAGTAGAGGCCAGCCAGGGCTCTGAGGTTGGAAGCTACCAGTGTCACAGGACCACCCTGGCTGCTGTCTGGACAGCGTAGGGGGCCAGGGTGGAGGCAGGGAGGACAAGACCACTGCAATACTCCAGGCCCGAGGCGAGGGGGCTCTGGCCAGGGTGGGAGCAGTGAGGCCAAGAGGTGCCCAGTGCACAGGCTGTGCAAGAGGGGCCGGGAAACGGCTCCAGGGCAAGCAGCGGACACCTTCCCGAGACCCCTGAGCTCGGCAGGACTCCCAGTCCTCACTGAGGTGGAAGGTTTGGGTGGCAGCCAAAGCTGCTAGACCAACTGTCACATTCTAAGGGGAGGCTATGAACCTGGTGCTGGCAGTGGCCAGGGTGGACACATGCTGTCCAGGCTTCTAGTTGATTCCGTGAGCTACCCCACACCCAACCAACCAACCCTCCTTGAGTTTCAAGGTGGAAAATGACTGGGTGGGATGTGTACAGAGAGAATTGCCGCAGACAGTTTGACAGCTGGTTTTCAAGAGATGGAGGGCTGCTGTTGGTGACAGAGCTGTCACAGCCACACCCACTGGCTTAGGGCGTTGGTTCCCCCTTCTTGTTTGGGGCCTGCCCACCTAACGTCTGTTTACTTCCAGTGCTGCTGCACCGAGACAGGCCGTAAAGGTTCTTTTAAAGCTAATTCACGCCTCACTGCTTATGTTGTAACCTCTCCCTCCTTGGCCCCCAGAGCCGTCCCTCCTGCACAGCACGAGGCAGGCAAAGTACAGACCAGCCATCACACCTCACACAGCTTTTCATAAAATGCAGATGCCACCCCGCCACCTCTGCCCCCTCTCCTGTCACCTCTGCCCCCTGTCACCTCTGCCCCATTTGCAGCCAAACAGGCACAATTCCTTCTCCTGAAGAGATGAGTCCATGAAAGAGACTGACAAATGGCCCCTCTGCCATTACAGACAGGAGACTCAGAAACGAACTCCCAGCTCTGGACACAGTCTGCAGGGACTGGCTGACGGAAGGAGGCAGCCCCCTTTGGAGCAGAATTCATATTTTAAGAGGCAGAGGAAAACAAGGACGAAGAACTGTGTACAACTTCATTGGAACCAGAAAAGATGGACTTTATGATGGTATCAAATGGATTTGGTCAATATAGGCTCTACAAGTGGAATTCCTGAAGGTTCTGGAAGAGTTCACTCTTTTCAAGTTTTTTTTTATATACGTTTTTGGTGAGGAAGATTGGCCCTGAGCTAACATCTGTTGCCAATCTTCCTCTTTATTCTTTTTTTCTTCTCCCCGAAGCCCCAGCACATAGTTGTATATCCTAGTTGTAGGTCATTCTAGTTCTTCTACGTGGGACGCCCCCACAGCATGGCTTGATGAACGGTGCTAGGTCCACGCCCAGGATCTGAACTAGTGAACCCTGGGCAGAGCGCACGAACTTAACCACTCAGCCACGGGCCGGGCCCAGAGTTCACTCTTTTCAAAGTGCTGGTGAGCTCAGTATTTGAATCTTACCAACACTGCTCTCAACACTCCTGTTATACACTAAGAACACAACTAGAACGCCCAGGGATTAAGGGCTCTCCCGTCCACGAGTCTGTGGCCAAGCAGGGACCAACACCCTATCCCCTCACCTGGGCCAGTGTGGTCAACAGCCCTCCATGCTTCCAGCTGACTGCCCCCCACCTCCCTCCTTGGCCCCTCCAGGCCTGGCGTGGCAATCCTTGGTGACAGCTCAGTTTGCTTTCTAAAGCTAGTTGGGAAGATCATGATCGTCAGACACCATGATCTGTAGGAGAGAAAACCTCACTTGTGTGAGCAGAGCCTGCAGATGTGTCTACAGACGAGAAGTCACAGGCAGGCAGAGAACGTGTCAACTGGCAGCAGCTCCATCACTTCCCTCCGGTTACTAAGCTCAAACATCCCACCCCAAAACACACAGAGCACCTAGGAATCCGGGCAGACATGCGCAGTACAGCCAACAGCAGCATCCCCCATGTCTTCCTCCCCCAAGCTCTCAGTGCGAGTCAGACTATCACCACACAGTGTCACAGCCTGACCACACAGTACCCAGAGCCAGACAGGAGGGTAAAAATGCAGCCACTCGGAAGGGCCCACGTGGACAAATTCCACGCCCCTCCAGCTATTCCTTCACTGACTGTTTTGGATAGAGCTGGGTACAAATGAGTCTGACAGACCGTCTTCTGCACTGTGGTCAGACCGGACCTGTGAACCTGGCCTTCCAGCTGGGAGACCTCCACACACTGCAAACAACTCCAAGTCCCACATCCTTAACTCCACACCCTCTGCAGTGAGGAACTCACCTACCCTGCTGACACAGGGATGTTGTGAACCACGAACCCAGACTACCCCTCCCTGCCCCACCAAGGCCCTCGCCTCACTGGGGCTGGGGCTTGGCCTGGCTTCCAGGGAGCTGTGGCCAGCCTCCTGCAATGATAAATAGCTCAAGACACCACACCTCCAGGGTCACCCATCGCAGAAGAGTCTGCCAGGCTAGTTACACCAAAGGCCCGCCCAAACCCTGTGTCCACACGTAAGCAAATTCACCACGAGGAAGGGAAAAGGACTTCAATGGCATCTCAGAGTTATGGGAGGACATCCAAGACAGGTAGGTGCCACGTCCTGACACTGGGGTGCCTGCTGAACACCTCAGACTCTCATGAGTGCAACCCAAGTGCTCCCAGCACCGTGTCCCCAGCCCTCTGTGAGGGTGCATCATCAAGAGCCACCACATCCCTCCTGCAAGGTGGGGAGCGTGGGCATGAAGAATGGCATAAGGTGTCATTGCCATGTGGGGACAGTGATGGGAGAGGCTCCTTTTCCTGTTCTCTGACTTCTACACTCCACAGTACCACTGCCCTGGACTCCACTAGAAGGTACCGTCTGTGTCAAGTGCCCCACAACCGCCTTTCACACGTGAAGGCGCTCGTGGCCCTGAGAGTGGGACCCACGCCCAGACGGACACGGAACAAGCGCCACAGTGAGAAGGAACCTGGGGCTCACTGGAGCAGTCCCTCTACCTCAAATGTTTGGGAACTTTCATAAGCAAAAGGAAATTACTTAGGATATTCCAATTCAGCTTAAAATCATGTGGTGGGTAGCCCAAATAGTTCTATTTCCTTCACAAAAATGAAAGCTAAGTGTCACAACTCTAGAGGACAAACAGCAGGTTTCAAAGCAAAGGCACAGACATGAACAGACACACACCAACCAGACAAGACAAGGGGCTGGTGAGAGTGGGGACAAGGCAACAGCAAAGCCCAGAGTAATGAGACCAGTGTCCTTCTCCCATTCTCAGTCCCACAGGCCAACTTCCAATAAAAAGGCGTTACATTCAATTCCTTGTTCTTATTAGGCTATCTTTACGGAAGAAAAGAAGGAGCTTTTAGATGACCACTGAGACAAAAATGTGAGAACTTTTACTGTGAAATTAAGAACAAGCAGCAAAGGCAACCTATTCTGCATTCTTCAAGATGCTGGTGGGGGCAGCACATATCGGCCCACAACAATAAAGCGGGGTTACAGAATCAGAGGCGTACAAAAGGACTACAGCAGGGATGGTCCCATACAGGATTTCACAGGACTGACGCTGACAATACAATTTACTATAAATCCAAAAAAGCAGTACATGTTTCTGAAACAAAAACATACCCGTTGTAAAAAATGACACGCGTGGTGTCAGAGTATAACACGTCGAAAAGCCGGACTTACACAGGTTGATGAGGACATGCAGCAGGTGGCCGCGCCACATGACGCCCTACTATGTCCCACTCGATGTCTTCGGTCAGCAGAAAAGCAGACCATTGCATTCACCTGATGCTTTTAATCTAGTCTTCTGTTCACAAGACTTGACGACAACAACTCGGAGGGGAGTCCTGCTCCATTATCCCGAAGACGTCGCTGTCTTTAACAGAAAATGTGCACAATTCTTTCTGACACCCCTGGTTCTGCCACTCCCCAAAACTAATATTGTACAGAAAGAGGAAAATAAAGACATCACATCGCCTTAGAAAAACCATCCTCAACGTGTTTTCTCCTCACATCTTCAGAGCGCGTCTTGACTGGATGGAACGAAGGGCCTCGGTGTCCCCGGGGCCTCATTCACGGGGTCTTCAGTCACGTGCTGGGGAGACTCTCATCTCAAACACCAGTCCAAAAAACATCTGCCTTTTCTAGAACCTGGAAACCTTAATTCAAATGGCAAAAATATAGTTCTCATTTGCTTTGCAATAGTCCCAAGGCTTTGGAAAGATTCCAAACCAGGGGTTATTCCTCACATGACTTCATGATATCAGGAACATAGAGTACCAGAATATTCTCAGATTTTATTTATTTCAAGGCACTTTCCACAAAAAAGCATAAAAAGCAGAAGTAACTACCTCTGTAAAACATTACATTTTAATAAACATGATAGTAAAATCCAAATGAGACGAAGCTGAAAAATCAAATTATACTTAATGCTCATTATCTTGAAATGGCTTAATTTAGTTTGCTTGCTGAAAAAGCAGAAACTGCAAAAAGGTGGCAAACAGGCAAAGTCTGTAAAGCCGCTCCTTTCGGAGGAGATTTCTAGTCCACTAAGAGATCCCAGGAAAAGTAACTAAACCTCTTAAACCAAAGTAAAGAAAACAAGGATAACAGCTGAACCCTTCAAGTACCACCACCAAGGAGCTCACGCTGGTCTTCAGCACTAGCTTAGGAAGCTACTCAACGGCTGAACTGGGACAGAAACACCAACACTGAGTCTTACAGCCACTTCCTGACATTTCACGCGCGTGACAAAGCCCACCCAGGTCCAGGAGTCTGTGGATAACTCCTGAGAACAGGACTTCCCATTACTACACACCTCACACCTGCTAATCTGGAGAATACGTCCAACTGATTATATATTAATTAGGCAGGTAAACGGTCTTATATACACTCATCATAAAAGAGAAATAGGAACATGCTGAATTATCTGGTGCTTTTCAAAAAACGTACAGCTTTATCTCTACCTCTCTTCTAAGATTTTTCTTCCAGCTTCTGCTATATTTAACTACTAATTACCTGAATATTAAAACTCTCTTTCCCTCTAAATTATTTTTATCCTCAAAGCTCAGAGGAAATGATCCTAAAGAAAGTTTACACCTGAAGACGACTATGGAGACAGAGTTGACACACATCACTTCTGGGGTGAGGGGCACGCCCTCACCCTCCCCAAATGAACCAGGCAGCACAAGGGGACAGTCTGGAGCCCAAAGTGGTCTGCAGGGGCCGCAGGAGTTCTAACATGCTTCCGTGACTGAAGGACAGCCGCCACCTGGCAAAGGCAAATGCTGCCCACAGCTCCTGCCCTCAAAACAGCAGCACCCTCAGACCCCTCAGCGCAGGCAGAGAAGAGCTGTATCGCAGACACTGCGTGACGGAGCTTCAGGGTGCGCAGGGCCTGGACAAAGATGGCCCCAGCAATCAGAGGCAGGCCACCTGACCAACCCGAGTACCTGCAAGCTGCCTAACCTTGCTTGTCAAGGAAAGAAACTCCTCCAAATTCAGCTGCTAGTGGTCCTTCTCTCCACCAAGCCCTGGGTACCAGAACACCCTGTGCCAGTACAAGGAATCCACTGAGGGGGAACTTAGTCCCAGCCATTCCAGCAGCTGGCAGCCCACACCCAACGAAGTGCATGAGCTGTCAGAGGCAAGAGGAGCTCTGTGCTCTTGGTCACCGTCACTGCCACCTCCACAAGACTCGGCCTGAGGGATCAGTGGTTCTGTTATGCTCCACAAAACTGACTCCTAGCACCAATGCTCAGTGACACTCTGCAATGAATCCAAACACACGTGTTTCCACTCCAAGTTACATGGCACTCGCATCTCACTGGCTGCACTGGTTGCCACTTTCAAGCTCCCCACTGGGCACTCCCAGCCAAGGACTCCACCACACCAAGGCACACAGCCGTCAGCATTGGCACTCCCTCCCTCTGAGAAGTCCACTCCCAGCACACAGAGCAGGGGACTGGTCCTCCAGCTGCAGGCACCAGATGATGTCACTACCATCACCATGGGGAAGTCAGCCGCCAAAACAAAAGGTTTGTTTGAGATGACTAAAACTTTTTGGAGGCCGTTTTGGTCATTCTTGAAATCAAAGAGAAACCTTTATTTTCAACAAAACTGCCTAGAAGAGATGGTTCATTGATCCTCTAGGAAAGTTTCTCACCACATACAGCACCAAGATATATATTTAAAAAATTAGAAAACACACCACCCACCCCTCACACACACATCTCCCCAAAAGCCACACAACCCAGACCAAAAGGGAAAACAAATCAAACTCAACACCATCACACGGAAGAAGTGTTTGAATTAGGATTTACAAATTTATATAGTCTTTTCTATGAAAAAGCAAAAACCAAGGGGGAAGGAGAAACTTCCGCACGAGGCCTGAGGAGACTCAGGAGAAGTGAGAAATGCGCCATTGCCCACGTGCCCGCAGAGAGCAAAGCAGCCACCAGTGCTTCTCGTGTGCTCGGTGGAGTCCCAGTGTAGCCGGCAGTCCCCAGCAACAGCTCTCGAGGCAAAGGAACCCTTCAGCAGCCGACACACCGAGTGCCAGAGCGACAGCGCCAGCCGCCACCACCTCCAGGTTGCACCACAGGCGGATGCGGATCAGACTGCCAGAGACAGTGTCTTTCACTGCGAGTCTTCCCGGGCTTCAAAGGGCCATTTTTCCCTTCAAAAAAGATGCCGGGTCAAAAAAAAGTAAAAGGGGGAAAGAGTTCTCTACTGCAGTAAAAATGTTTCAGTCGCAGATGGGCCAACCAGTGTGCTGGGTGGGGCGTGGTACCGCTGCACAAGCCCTACTTAGGCTCCTCAATGGCGCCCTTGCTGAGGTCTGTCATTTTGGGATATTTCACTTTCTTCTGGTCCAGCTCATTCTGAGCCCAAAGGAGTAGTTTCAGTAATTTTGCCAGCTTGGGTGTTGACTCACGATTTTCGTAATCTAGGACAGCTTGGTTAACTTCACTCCACACCTAGAAAATAAATACATCCAATAAAAACAACCACACATGCAGAGCACCAGCAAGAGTCTGTGATAATATCATTTACACCTCTCGAAAACCATTTTTACATGAGAAGCTTACATCAGAAGGTTGTGATTTATTTAAACAAACAAGAAGCCCAGAACCATGCAGGACCCTGGAGGAGCTGAAACATATACTCCTTGCCCAGAGGGGGTTCATGTCTGGTCGGCAACACCACATCTGGCCTGGATAGCAGTTAAATGCCATAAGCCAGGCTCCAGGGGACAGGGAGAGGGGAAAGACCAGGGTGGGAGTGACAGGAGATCCATCCCAGCGAGCCTCAAGAGGACACCTGGTGTGGGCCTCGGGGCTACACTCCTTCAAGCACAGAGGAGAGCGGGGAGACAGGGAGCTGTGTCTGGGAGTGACGAGCCATCACGTGGGCTGGAATACAGAAGCAGCAGTGAGGAGAGCAAGGAGCAAGTCTAAGAAGCAAATATGGGAATTTAAATAAAAAACACTCAGGACACCTATCTCTAAAAGTCTCCAAATAAACAGGAAAGAGGTTAAGACAAATGAGAAAAATTGGCAAACAGGCTCGAATATGTGACAATAAAGTCACAACACTCTGCTGTTCCTCGTTTAACACAATGAACGATTAAAAACTAGGGCAGAATTGATGCTATCATACCACACATGCCCAGAAATGATCTGTCTCTCATTCTACACCATAAATTCACACACACTGTATTTTTCTGAAAATCCCATTCTCCATATCCATTAAAGGTGAGAAGGAAGACTTTCCTTTCACCAATCTTTACCTTTTGCCTCTGCATCATATTGAGGAGATCTCCAAAGGGTGACTCTTCAGGGTTATCGAAGGCCAGCAGGGCCAGTGTGCGCTCCATCTCCGTCAGGCACTCTCTGCTCTCTTCGCCTTGCTCTGCCAACTGGGTCTGAGCGAACTCCAGCGCTGCCTCTGTCTCGCGCTGGCGGATGAGCTCGATCAGGTGCTGTTGCTAGTCGTCGGCAAAGGCAGACAGGTTTACACACCACACACCCCGTCGTATGGCATTTCTTTCTAGTCAGAAGGACATCTTAAAGGACAGTTTCCTAGCATCTCTGAGTTATTAAATTTGTTGTTCTTGTTTCGCTGAGGAAGAGTTGCCCTAAGCTAACATCTGTACCAATCCTCCTCCACTTTATATGTGGAATGCCACCACAGCATGGCTGACAAGTGGTCTAGGTCTGTGCCCAGGATCTGAACCCGCCAACCCGGGCCACCGAAGCAGAGTGTGCCAAACTTAACCATTACATCACAGGGCCGGCCCCTAAATTGGCATTTTTAAAGCAAGAAACAGCTTCTGAAATATATGACAATAGCTACGTCAAACCCCTTCCCCATGTAAATTAAAACAATAGTCTATTGATGCAGATTAGCCTCATTACTTCTGAATCATTGCAAATAACCTTAATTTAACGAGTGTCCACAAACCAGACGCCTCTCAACAGAAACTCACTTGCAGGTGGAAGTACAGATACCGGTTTGTGTCCAGGAGCTCTGGATGGAGGCTGTTGATCAACGCAATAGCCTCCTGAATCTGGCCTTTCAGGATCATCTCACGGATTTTGATTCGCTCATCAAGTGTTTCTAGATCCACACTAGGTTCGATCCCGGATTCCATTCGAAACTTCTCTGCTGCTTCCTTAAAGCCCTCTGAAAATGAAAACCATCTTCATTGCTTGGAAAATCATTCCTGTTAAACCTTTTTATCTCTAGAAAGCCTGTTCACCTTGAGTAAATCCCCTCCGATGTGACCCACTCCTTCTTAGGGATTTGGTATCAACAGCTTTGTGATGAACTAGTCACGCCTGTGAGATACAGAAAAGGAGAAAACCATGCTCATTTCGCTCTACTCCACTCAAACAAACTCTAATCCACCAGCCAAAGGTGAGAAAGAATGCCAGGAAGCCCAAAGTGTTGGTGTGGGCTCCTTGAAGAAGGCTGCAATTCCACGTATGATGCAGAGAAGCTGCAGAGCTGGTCCAGGTGAGGCAAGGCACACTGGCTACGCTGTCACAGCCGGCAGTGACCTGGCCACTCCCACTTCTCAGTGAGTCTACAGTTCTCTTCAACATCAAAGCAGCCTGTGTCCCTCTCTCTCTCTACACACACACACACACACACACACACACACACACACACAGAGCTACAGGCTGGTATTTCTTCATCACCTTTCAAAAAAGGTCTTCACAGAGACTAATGTGGGGGGCCCAGTGCTGGGAACTGGTAGGAAGGAGACTTCCACCCTTTGGAAACATCTGGGTTTTCCTTCCAGGTACAGAACTGCCCCTTCCTCTCCCATGTCAAGGAGGACTGAGGGTCAGCTATAGAGCACGTTTCTTTCCTTCCTAGGCTTCTGCCCTTCCCCGTTTCCTCTTTTCAGTTGGGCACACCTTCTAGAAACAGTCCAGTATAATCTATCAGACTGGCCAAAAGCCCATTACTTGGGCTTTAAATGTACTTCAGAACATTCTTAATTATCTTGATTAACTGTAAAAACGTCAAAGGCCAAGAAAGAGGTTTTTGCCTTAGGTCTCAGAGACCTGGGAGAATCTTATCTTCAGAAGAGAATATCTTCAACATGATAATTTACAAGTTTATTAAGTTAGCACCGTGTTTGTATAATGCCTAAACACAACATATCTTTACCACGGAACTTCAGTACTAAAGTTCTGATTGTGTGTACAAAAGGGGAGAATTACCTGTGACCAGGTAGTTCATGATGAGACGGTTCATGTCTGCTCGCTGGACATGTAAGTTATTGAGTTTCTCCATCCACTCATCTTTCGTGATTTCATCGGGTTTTTCTGCATAACTCATTCTGATTTATTTCTACAGGAAAAAAAAATTTTAAGAAATTGGTAAAGAATTCTATGACAACTGTGCTCATTTCAGAAATAAACACAGTGATGTAGTAAGAAGTAAAAGGAAGAGAGTGGGAAGATAATTTAAATCTGCAAAACAGCAATTGCAATGGGCCTGAGACCCAAACGCAGGTTTCAGGAACAGAAAGAAGGCTGGGGTATTTAGAACTTAGGATGAATGCAGGTAAGAGCCAAGGGTCTTAGAACTAAGAGGTCAAGAGGTCAGCTGGGGTCAGAGTGAGTAAGGCCTCACAGGCTGCAGGAGGAGTGCAGACAGAGACTCCTCTCAGCACAAAGGGCACCTGTGAAAAGTATAAGCTAAAGAACTACATGCTCGACTTATGTGCTCAAAAGAAGCCCACAATCGCATACCCACCACACTGACAAAAATTTCCAAGTGTTAACAGAGACGTGGGGTTCTCTTGAACTCTTTACACTGCTGTCAGAACAGACTGGTGGTACAAAAACATTTGGCATTCCTCGTAAAGCTGAAAACGTGTGCTCCTCACAGCCTAGCAATTCTACTCCTGCTAGATTGAGACCCTCGAAAACTCACCATGCATCAAACACAGACAAGCCTGTTTAAAGAAACTGCTCAAAACAGCAAACTATGGAAGCCACCCACCCAGATGTTCATTTAAACAGCAGCATGGACAAACGAACTGTGGTTCACAGAACCAAAATCCCAAGCCCGAAATCCTTGGGCAGACATGTTTCAGAATTCAGAATTTTGCAGATTGTACAAATACTATATGGCACAGTTTACCACACAGTATATGACATCCTCACTGGGGTCTGGGACAGCACCTCATAAACAAGTATTTCTTCAGTGAAATGTATGTGTATTCATATTGAGTGGAACACAGGCTATTAAACAGCCTTCACGAGGTCAGGTTTTGTCATCACATACCTTTCATTTTCAGAGCTATTTGGATTTTGGCATTGCTGAGAAGGCATTGTGACCGTGTATTCACATAACAGAATTCACTACAGCGCTTAAAATAAAGGAACACAAGCACATGGATGACCCTTAAAAATGAGCTGGATCAATCAAGCAAGTTGCAGCAGAGGCCCAAGCGTGGCAGACAGTTTAGTAAAGAACAAAAACAAGACAACTACATAACGTGTACTTTGGCAATAAATACACACGTAGCAGAACTGTCTTGTATTAAGTAAGGGCATGAAACACGAAACTAAGGAGGTGGTTACCGTGGGAGGACAGGCAGATAGGTAGGTGCCCACCCTGGGAGCACCTGCTGGGCTCTTGAGACGAGTGGTGAGCCCACCACTGTCCACTTCATTTTAATCCTTCGTAACTGATATGTATATTATGGGTACTACTATACGTAGCTAAGCACATGCTAAACTACTTCAATAAACAAATAAATAAAAGATGGCAAATGTGGGGTAGTGAGAGCTGAGCAGGAAGACAGATAAGGAGCCAGCCAAACAAGAGAGGGCAGCGGCAGAAGAGCTGGAGACACAGCAGATCGACATTCTGTGGACATGAGCCAATGGGCCTTGCTGCTGGACTGAACATGGAGGGATAAAAGAGCGGGAAGACCCGAGGACAATCGACCAGAGGCTTCAAGCTTGAGGTCTAGGAGGGTGGGGCCACAAATGAGAGGGAAGGACCGGGAGAGAAACAGGTTTGAGGAGCAAGGCAAGTCTGAGCTATGAGACACGCAGGTGGAGAAGTCAAGCAGGCACCTGGATTACAGGTCGGGAGCTCAGAGCTGGAAACATTAATTAGGAAAACATCTGCCAAAAAATGATACCAGAAGCCAAGAGTTGGGCAAAGATCACCAAGGGAGATAGTGTGGGTAGGGAGGCAAAGGGGCACAAAACAAAGTCCTCAGGTGCTTGGAGGACGCGGCAACGTACAGATCAGCCCAGGGGGGAGGCGCAGCAGAAGAAAACTGGCCGGGCAGGCAAAACCAAGAGACGCTGTCCCGCACACAAATACCCATCTCCTGCTACGGCCAACTGCACGACTCACTCAGGCCCTCTTCTGATGTCTAGACAACAATTCAACATAACCGAGGACAAAGAAGGCACCCTCTGTCCGCTTCCACTGGGTAACCAGCAGTCACCCAGGCACCACTCCCTGGCGGGGAGAGCGACTTTTGAAAGCAACCACTTTGGAGGACTGGCCTTTCTGTTTCTTGTAAGAAGAACTCAGCTGTTAAATATTCAACGTTTGATTCAAATCAAAATCCCAATTCTGAAGACGTGCAAGCAGCCATGCACGTCCCGGGCAGCCCAGTTCCTGCTCTGAAGCGGTCCTGCGATAAAATCGTTCTCCTCGCAGAGACACATGTGCGACATCTCCAGGAACTACCGCCTTCTGACCGGCGGCCCTTGTGAACGCCGGAGCCCTCACCGGAACGCGCTCCAGGAACACGCCGAGCTAAGCTGCCCGCTCCACCGCGCCCGCCCCACCGCGGCCGAGAAGGACAGTCTGACTTGCAGGTCCGGAGGGCGCCGCCTCCCCCGAGAACTCGCCCGGTTCTGACACCTGCGGCGACCCGCAAACCGTAAGGCCCGAACGCGGGCCGGCGGCCTCGGACGGAAGCACCGGCGGCGCGGGGACCCGAGCCCGGCCCCTCCCGCGTCTCCTCGCCGGCCCCCGCCCCGGTCTCCTCCCGCCCCGGGCTCCTCCCCCGTCCGCCGCGCTCCCGCGGAGACGCCCGGCCCGGCCCCCTCGGCCCGCCGCGGCCATCTTACCGTGCAGATCCCGCCGCCCGCGCTTCGCGGTCCCCACGGCAGCTCGGGCGACCAGGCGGGCGGGGAGGGCGGCGGCGGCGCCGGGGAGGGGGAGGCGGAGGCGGGGGCCGCGGCGGAGGCGGGGGCGGGGGCGGGGAACCGGAGGCCAGACGCACCGGCGGCCGCCCCCCTCAGCCACTTCTCGCGAGATCGCGATCCGGTAGCCAATCAAGTGCTCCCGCGAGGGGGCGGGGCGCAGCAGTTTCCCGGAAGCGGGGGACCCCAGCTTCCGCCCTTGCGCAGAACTCCCCTCGCGGCGCCCTCGCTCTACGGGTTGGCGCGAGAGTCAAAAGGCGTCGGCCGCCTTTGGGCAAGATGGCCGCCGTTGAAGCGTTGTGTGGGGGAACTTCGCGCCGGGATGGCGACATCTAGACTGAGTCGGAGGCGAACGTCCCAGCGTCCCTTCCGTCGTTTGTGTGAGCCCGGAGGGCATGGGGTGAGGGCGGGAGACAGTCGCCGGTGTTTCGTGTCGCCCCGAGGCGGAGTGCCCCCGAACGGGCGCCCGCCTTCGCACAGGCCCGGGAGGAGCCGCCCGAGCGCGGCCGACGGGAGCGCTCCATTCCGTCTGCTGAGGCGGGTCCGGGGATTGCCCGGCCGTGGCGGGGAGCGCTTGCTCGCCCGCTGCCAGATGAATCAACAAACGGGCCGCCCTCTGGGAGCCTCCGCCCGGGGCCAGGCGCTCCCTCCCCCCGGGGCCCGGCCCGCCCTCCGCCGCGCTCAGGTTGGGCAGGGGCTGCAGGCGTGTGCGACAGGGCCCCGGGGTGCCGCGGCCGCTGCCCGGCGACCGGAGGGTCTCCCTGTGCCGCAGCCGGGTCTTGGGGGACGCGGAGACGCAGAAATACACGTTCGCGCGTTTGCTTATTGTTGGTCGTCTGCTCAGGAAGAAAGCAGACCGGCTCAGAGGAGGGTCTCGTCTTCCTATTGCCGGAGAGTAATGTTAAAGGACGTTAGAGCGCTTCGGGAAGGAAATTGAAGTGGCAGCCTCTTATTTCATCCGAGGAAATCCGACGTCTTCCCCATTTAGAAGTCAGGAGTTAGATGGTTTCATGTGATTGCTCAAAAGTGAACTGAATAACGCGAAAGTGTTCTCAGACTTCTCCCGGAAACCAAGTCCAATTTGGCAGATAGCTTTAAGAGCGATGACTAGTTATGGACATTTTCCATTAGTGGAACGAGCTAAATCTGCAGATCCAAAGCTTTGATACAAATCTAGTATTTAAAACGCAGGTGCAGCACGTGTCCATGATTACGTTCTTTGCAACTGCTTGACCCTATAAACAAATTTAAATGTCACCTTAATAGTGTGCGATAGGTTGCGGATTTTAAAAATTCTTTTCAATGGTACACAAGCAAAAAGCATGCATGGCAGTGTCCTAAGGAAATACAATATTCCTGTCCACAGAGGCTTCAGCCGCCCCTTCTCGGTGGGTCATAGGTTAACAGCCCCTACCCTCAGCAGCCAGCCAGTTACCAAGTCCTGCAGATTCTACCTCCTTGGTTAGGTCTAAAGACTGGCTGCTTTTTATTGTGCCAGCCTCTCCCTCAGAACATTGAGGCTGTCTTCTCTGTTCCTTGGATTGCCCTCCCAGAGGTCCTGCCAGCTCCTTTCTGAAACCCTCGGAGCAGGCAGGGTGATCTCTCCTTGTCCCCCTCACACCCTTCCTGGACTGTGCAGCTGCCTGTGCAAAGTGAGCACAGTTAAAAACAGCACGCTCCTGCCCTTTCCCTCTCTGCTCCAGCATCCCGACCTGTTTGAACTTCTCCCCACTCAACCAGGTTCTCTCACCTCTGGGCTCTCACATAAAACACTTGGCTAGGCTGACTTCTCAGAGTGGGAACCTTCCCTAATCAAAGTTGGATGTGCTGCTTCTCTTTTGTGCTCATGTGCTGTTCTGAATTATCCCTTTGTAACATTTGGCACACTGATCTGTATCACTGATGCCTGTAGGATGTCATGCTTCACAAACGTGAGCTTGACAGGAACTGAAGCATCTAGTACGTGGTAGGAGTTCACAGAGATTTGTTGAGAAGGTGAAGGAATAAGTGAGTGAGTGATGATGGAGACCTTCACTGGAAGCAGCCTCTGGAAATGGACCAAGGGAGACCTTCACTGAGGAGGGAAGACTGGCAGTCCCTGGTGACTGACAGTTTGTAGAGGTACGGGAGGGAAGAAGTCAAGAGTGACGCTTAGATGTGGATCCTGGTTGATGAGGTCAATGGTGGTGGTGCCAACTGAGAAAGAACCATCATGATGAGGAGTGAGATGGAAGGGAAGGGAAGATGATGAGTTCACTGTGGACCTTGTTTAGTTTGAGGTGCCTGTGGGACACTTTAAAGCTCAAGAGAAGGATGAGGGTTTTGTGTGTGAGGGCTGATAAACGTATTCAGAGAAACTCCATAGAGAGGAGGAGTGGATGAATCCAGGAGGACAGCAACATGTAGGCATTAGCGAAAGAAGTTGTCCATTGAGGCAACAGAGAAGAAACACCCGGAGAGGTTTGACAAGGACCAGGGCCTCAGCAGGCTCTCCCGAAGCTGTGGGGCATAGTTTCTAGATGTGATTAGCAGCGTCAGATGCAGCAGGGTGGGCAAGTACGGCATTCAGCAACAACTGTCCGACAGTTCCTGGTGACAGAGTAAGTTCACTGACAAGGTGGGGTGGCAGTTAGACTGCGGTGAGTTGAGAGGTGAATGGGGGTTAGGTGAAGTCAGCTCATGTGTTTACCACTTTCAGAAGTGATTCAGGCTGTGCGGCAGATGTGCAGAGAAGTGAGCAGGTGGAACTGATCACGTTAAACACTGAAGCAGCAGGATTTGGTGGCTGAGGGGGAGGGAGGCAGGCCTGTCAAGGAGAATCTCCAGGCTTCTGGCTTGTGCATTTAAGTTATGGGCTGGGACCATCGCTGAATAGAGACACCAAGAAAGGGCCTGGGTTAGTGAGGAGGCTCAGAAGTCATGAGCTCATTTTGCATGCTTTAGGTTTTGAGGTGCACTTGAGGCATCAAGTGGAGATGTTAGGGGAACAGGTGAGTAGATGCATCCAGATCAAGGTAAAGGCAAGCACAGCCAGGTGTGCTTGAGGTCCCCTGTGGAGAGTGTATGGAGTGAAGATGGAGGCGAGCCTGGCCGGAGCCCTGAAGACACCAGCCTGCAGCGAGGAGGCTGAGGGTGTGGGAGCAGGAAGGAGGTGGGTGGGTTCTAGGCCACTTTGGCCACCATCTGTAGCATTGACCAGGCTGACTAAGATTTCAGCCCAGTGGGATCATTAACTGGCTGCACTTCCTGGTAGGAAAGAGGGGCACCTTTGTGGGGGGGACAGCCAGGGGTCCAGTGTGTTCTCCAGGCTCAGGTGGAGAGTTTTGTTTTGACAAATTAGCAGTTCTTTAAAGACAGGAGTTAACGGTTTATTTCTTAAAAGAACATTAAAGAGTTCTTAAAAAGGGAAAAGTATTTTGAGAATAAAATACACGGTGCTTCCTTTACTCAAATCCTAGACTGTTCCACAACTAGGATATCAGCCATGTTTTAGAGAACCACAGTACTTCGGTGGGTATTTTTGTCTTACTCTAAAAACCCAAAAGCATAAAATCAAACCCCTGCATACTGGAGCCCCTGCTTTCAAAGAGATTTGGCAAAAACAAACCTGATTGTTCTGGATAATGAATAAACGAATTGGTTGTTGCTGCTCAGAATCATTGCCACAAGCAGGCAGTAAACACCAGGGAGTCAGTTTCCACAGGCTTAGCTGTTCAGTGTTCTAAGTTTCTTCATGGAGATGTTGAAAGGAGTAAGGAAGAATTTTATTACGATGTAGTTGCTGCACATACTCAGATGCCATGCGTCTTACTTGGACTAAGACCCCCGTGGAGCATGTCATGGGGTTGTTTGATATGGTCACCCTCCCTCTCCATCTCTTTCTACATCATACACTAAATCAGAAAGCCTGGCTATGTCAGACGTTTCTTTGGATGGGTAAAAGTAAGAGTAATGTTTTTATTGATCCTTTTCTTTTTAACCTTTAACTCCTGCTGAGGTTGTACCATAAACTGTGTCCAGCATCAAGCTCCTTGAAACAAATGAGTGGTGTGGGGGCTGCCAGCAGGAGGGCACGGGCAGACCGCTGGAGTGGCATTGTTTAATTTGCCCATTTGCAGACTGTTTGTGGACCATTCCTATTGAATTTGACTTTGCCCGTCAGACCTGACTGGTCAAGAGTTTGATATACACATCAGTTTGGGATTGGACCTTTCTTTCTTTTTATAAATTTAAACAAAAATTTATATAGATATACACATGTATATCCATATAAAAACACATATATAATAGATATGTGTATAGTTGTATCTATGTATGCTTTAAGGATTTTTTTTGTATGAGACCCGCTGTTAGGATCAGAAGTCTAACTGGAAGTTAGAAGCATTGAATGAAGATGAGACATTTTTTCTGTCCGTGTTCACATTTTCCTTTTTTAAAACACACTTGCAAAATTTTTGTTTTTTGCTTTTTTGACTTTAAAGTCCTCTTACATTTACTCTTTAAAAGCTTACTTTCTATTGGAGTGAGAGGAACTTTTGTACGTCTGACAGGCTCCTAAGATTTTTCATTTCTCTGCACAACCATAACAGAGAACATTCTTGGCCTCTCACCTTCTGTTGACAGATTTGGGGGAGATCTTGTTTTTCCTTGGATTTCTAAATTTTAGAAGCAGTTTGTTCAATCTGGAACTCAAACATATTCTGGTATCAGAAGGGTAATTTATGGGTATTGATTTTGTTGAAATTCAGAATAAAATCTTTTGGGTGTCCTTTTGAAAACCCTAAAGCTCAGCTTCTGTTATTCTTGTTGGTATTTCCTTCAAATACACTCTTTCTCACTTTCACCATTTTGTTTTTGTGAGCCAAGCAAGAGCAGGAATTTATACAGTATTTCTATTCTGGACAAATCCAGAAAGCCACTGTTAGACCTGACTTTTAAACAATCTTTTTCACTTTTTAAGTATTTTCATTTGCGGAAAAAAAATAATCTCTTAAAATGTAGCCTGTACGATTGTAGCTGCACCCTCCCTCTGAAGCCCGACACGCCAGCGGCCTGGTGCCCTGCCCCTGCCCTGGAACTTGGTTTAGGTTGACCATCCTCTCACCTTGGGGAGGTTCTGCAGCTTTCTTTTCATGCTCCCCCGTGGCTTTAGGAATTCAAGGAAGGTCTGTGGGCTTGGTTTCCCTTTTCTCTGTTACATACTTAGCAGCACGATTAGCCTAGAAGGCTAAAGGGCCCATTTAGGCACAATTGCTTTACTCTTAAATTGCTTTTCTGTCAAGATCTGTGAAAGGCATTGATTTTTTCTGGCTTCTTTATTTGGTGTATTCCTTTAGAGACTGTTAAGAGATGAAACCAACCAGAAAGGAAATATGATTTTTATGCCTTATACTTATTAAAATATTAATTTCTTTGAAGTTGACTTTATTTCCTTTCCTCAGTCAACTCACAGGGAAACTTAGACTCTCAGAGTAACAGGAACTGTCCTAGAAGGTAGGAGTAACAAGCACTGTTCTATTTGAATGTGTTCGCTCTAGTTTAGGTAACAAAGCTAGGGCTTTATTATAGAGGGAGAGAGAAAAATACTCGGACTTAATTTTTTCTAAGGATCTCTGGAAAAGGGTAGAAGACCCGAGAACACATCTAGATTCAGTGCCCTGTCTCCTCTGCACTTCTTTGTACCTAGTGTTAGATCATTGTCGTGAGGCCACAGCCACCTTGTCTGGAGCCACTTCCACAGGCTGAAGGGACCCAAGAGCCGTGGCTTGTTGCTTTTCTAATTAAGATAGTCATAGCGGTGGTTTATGGCATTCTTGTTCAAATGATGGGACACCATCCCAATGCCAGCTACAGACGTTTAGTGTAGAAAGATTACGTGGCACAGCATTAGTGGGCGCGATTCCCTCCTCCCACGTTATTCCCTTTCCTAGTCTTTCACCTTTGTTGATTCTTTTCCCTAAAAGACAGATTGGTATGATTCTCATTTGCTACTTTGAATGTTTAGCTCTATCACATTGCGCAGATGACTTTCTGTAAGTCTTCAGGATTGGACACAAAGTTTAACCCCTAATCCTAACTTTTTCCTCACCTTGTGTTTTGTCTCCTGGCCCTGTTCCATGCTGCCAGCCCCCTTGACTTACCTCCACCCTCGCCACCACAGCACTCTGCTTCTGAGACAGTTGGTCCCTTCAGAGCAGCATCTAGCCGAACTCTTGTAGTCAGTGAAGCGGGCTTTTCTGATGGTGACGCACAAATGCAGGATCTGCGCCTCTGCTAGACAAACCTGCTGTTTGCCCTACAGGAGAGCCAAAGGCTAGTGCTGGGTCTTGCTTTGGGAGAGTAGTAGCCAGTTTGATTGTGAGATGACAGGACCGTCCAAGTGAATTTATCTAAAATTAACTGTTAAAGTTAGCTGGCTTTATACAATGTAAAAGTAATGCAAATTCATCAGTTTCTCAAATAAAAAAAGAATACAGTGGTTAAAGCTTTTGTTAGCAATAAAAAAAAAAAAATACTAGATTTGTCTGTTCCTGGGAATCTACATTGTATCCCCGGGGAATGGCAGGGGTGTATTTTGTAATAAACTTTCCGTTCACCTATTTAATTCCACAAATAGTTAAGAGCACAGCCTCTGGGTGCCAGGCACCATGCACCAGGGACCAGAATAGGGTGAGAAGCAAAACAGAGAGAGATGCTGTTGTCACTGAGAGCACCAGGCCCAGCCTTGGGGCAGCCCCCAGAAGACTGGGGAATCTGCAAGTAATGCATAGTTCTCCACAGTGTGCCACATGCTGTCTGTCCAGCAAGCCTGGGGCCTGGGCAAGTGTGAGGTCTGAGCCCTGCAGTCCTTGACCTCTGCATCAAAGGGCACCGGCAGCGGTGGCCATTCTGGAAGAATCCTGCGGGTTTTCTCCAAACTGAGGCCAGGGAGGAGAAGAGCTGCTGACCTTGTCCCTTCCACCACCCCCTGCCCTCACCCCATTTCCCCTCCCCCACCCCGGGGCCACCCCCTCAGCCCGAGCCTCCCCTCTGCCCCAGGTCCATCTGAGTATGATGCAGGGCCACCTGGGACCCAGCCTGGGGTCCAATGGGGGTCACTGCTAGCTGAGGGGCTGCCCCTCACCTGTGACCCTGACCCTCAAGTCACTTCTCAGCGACCCGCCCATGGAGAGGGCCTCGGGCTGCTCTCTGTCTGAATTGCAAGTGAGAGTAACAATAAAAGTACTTGCTGCTGCCTCGCCTGGTTTTAAATTGTCCTTGGAAACAGCTGCCCTGAGGGTGCGCTTTGCCTGTGGTGATTGCATTTGACCCCAAGGAGAGGCGCACTTTACTTTAGGATTTTCATTTGGGATCAGGGTATTCTGCTGAGGACCCTGCTTTTCAACGGGCTTTAATTCAGGGGTGAGAAGAGTGGGCACCAAGAAGCAGTTTTTGTAAAGGATTGCTGAGTTTTCTATAAACTTCCTTGAACTTTCCATGGGGTGGGGGTGGCAGGACCTGGTGTATATAAGTGTTGGTGATGCGCCAATCATATTTTTTTATGGAGACTCTGAAACCTCCTTGAGGCATGGAAGCCTCTTAAGCTTCCTGCCCCCTTCCACCCTCTGAGCCACTCTTGTTGTCAGTCCACAGGACTTTGGGACTTTCGTTTGTGCATTGGGGATATTTAAGGGAAGAATTTGAGACAACCGGAGCCCCTTTCAAAAATTTGTTTCATCCTCTGGGTTTAGCTATTAAAGTACATTTGTTAGAAGGAAATATTCTTTAGCTAGTAGAGTTCAACCAAAAAATACCCAATGTACAATTCCAGAAAGGCCTTTTTCACCAGCGAAGAGCAGCTTCCATCAGGAGTGACAACAGGTGAACTGGAATTACGTGAAGAGGTCGCAGGGGGAGGGCCTGGCTCCTCACCAGGGTGGCAAGTGCCCCTTAGCCCACAAGCCAAAGTCAGAGCCAGCAATCAGAGTCAGGTCCTGCTGGGAGAGATTCGAAGGGGAGGCTCAGTTCCAGGGGCCTGAGTGGTTTCCTTTCCTGTTGCTTTGTGGGAGGCATCCTGAGGATCTTTGAGGACTGTAGTGACAACGAGTGGGGGCTTCCTGCTGTTGCTCTCTGGGTTTCCCCTTTGTCTGCTGGTTTTCCACTCTGAGCTTTCTCATGCTTCCTTCTCCTATTCCATTATCCGCCCACTCCTAAGGGCCTTTCATCCCTCTGAGCCCCCAGCCTGGAACTGCAGCCCAGTGTTAAAATCTCACCTTGCAGAAAGATGTGACTGCTGGTTTTGCTTTCTTTAAAGATCTTCATCTAAAGAGGCGGTGTGGAGTTTCCCGTCCAACTCCCGTTTAGGGAGCCCTTTGTAGGGAGGCCTCAAGTCATCTTCCCCGAGTTACAGTATGTGAGTCCCATTTTACAACTTGCCCAAGATCAAACTGCTTGTTCAAGCTGGTTTCAACTCCATCTGGCGGGTCTGTAAACTTCCCGCTACGCCTACCTGAGGGCAAACCTGAAGCCACATCGAGATGGAAGAGTATAGAGCCCATCCTTGCAAGATTCAATGAAGGTGGTCCTATGGGAACTGCGCCAGCAGAAACAAGCTGTGTTGTATTCCTTTGGAGAAAACTGACAGTCTCTCTCGGAAAGAAACTGGCGGGCCCTGTGATCTTTAGAGATGTTTATCAAAAAGCATGCCTACTCCCAGGCCCCTGGTTCTCGCACAAGGAAGCCTCTCTGCTTCACTGTGCGCAGGGCAGCTTTCCGCTTTTCGCTGGGCCTAAAACAAAGGCCAAGGGGTCCTGCTTCTAAGGAGCTCCGAAGAGGGCTGTGGAGGAAGTAATGGGGGCAAAGGCCCGGCCAAGGCTGCTGCTGGCAGGTCAAATGTCCAGTGTCCACGGTGCCCCGAGGCAAGCAGCTCTTTCCCTCCGAGGTCTGTCTGCTGAGTATCTGGGGAGGCCAGGTGCAGGGTGTCAGTAGTCAGCACTGGCAAGAAACTGCAGGTGGAGGGTTACGCATCTGCCAGCGCCCCTCTCCCTTTTCCGACAGTGACCGGCCTCCCCCCGCAGTCCCGTGGGCAGACGCTCGCTGTGGCCGCGTGTAGGGAGGCTGAGGCGGGTCGCTGCGCTGCTGGGCGCGTGGGTGCAGGTTGAGCGCGGGGGGGAACAGAACGAGTCGGTGGGAAAAGAGCGCTGCGCCCTGCTGCTTGATCCTCGTCCCCGCCCCCTCCGCCACAAGGGGACCCAGGCAACGGTGCACTCCCTGGGGTGGCTGGTCCTCAGGGCCCCACAGCCTGGGATCCCCGCCGCCTCCACCCCCAGCTTTGGCCCTTGGGCTCCGAGAACCGGGCGGCGCACGGGGCGCTTGCGCGCAAGGCGGGGGCGGAGCCTGACCTCCGTTCGCTCGCCACGCGGGGGCGCCGCTCGGGGCGCGGGCGGCCTCTCTAGCACCCGGTGGGTCTCGGTGGCTGTGGCTCCGCTTCCGCTCGGAGCGCGGGCGGCCCCTCTAGCCCCCATGTCTCGATGGCCGGCGCCGACCCCGCCCGCCTGTCCGCTCCGTGGCGCTCGGAGGAAATGGCTGCGAGACCCTAGAGGCCTGCGCCCCGCGGTGAGTGGGGCGCCGGGCGGAGGGGCCGACTGCCGCCGGCCGCATTCGGGGGGTAGGCGGGCGGGCGGGGACAGCTGCGGCGCCCGAGCCTGGCCCGCGCAGAGCCGCAGCGTCCGTGCTGGGCTGCGCTCCCGCCGGGAAGAGAAGATGGCGGCGGCCGCGGGGACAGACGGAGGGCGGGAGGGCAGGCCGGGGATGGGGGCTGCGGGGCGCCACGCCTGGGTGACGGGCGGCTAGGGGCCCGGCGATGGTCTCCATGCGTGGGCGCCGGCCTGGGGCCTGGTCAGCCCGCGAGGGGTGTTTAGTCGGTGGTTTGTTCACAGTGTGATCCGACTCGAAGGGATAATAGCAAATGTTGCCCAATCAGCAGCGTAGGGGGCGGAATAGGCCAAGAGGAGGGAAAATGCGCTTTCCTGGAAGTTCTCAGGCTCGCTGGGTTACACGAAGGAATGATTCTGTTTCAAGTAACTAGCTGGTAGGATTGGATCCTTTTGTTTTCAACCCCAGTTAGTTCCTCAAGACATTCTTGAAGGATCATGAAGTTTCATCCTAGGATCCTATTTTAAACTTTGGGTTCTGTTGCTTTTCGTTTAACTTGATGGTTTTGATTTCTGGCCGACTGCTCTTGTAGAGGGTACGTTACGATAGTTCTGTGATGTTTGGCACTATAGTAAGCAAAGAAGGCTTTCAGAGAATCGGTTTCACTTTCTTAAAGAGTGTATGCCTAGCCGTAAAATACTGATTTCTAGTGTCTTTTTTGTGGGACTTGCCAATTTGATGTATATTGTGTCACATATTACTCTCCCTTTGTCCTGAAAGTGAAAGGGGCAACTTTTGCTTTCCACGGGAGGCGTGCCTCTGGCCGTTCCCTTTCTCTCTTTTCACGCCTTTGACATTCGGCTTCCCCTTTGCTTCCCTGTATTTCTGTGTCTGTTGCTCCCTGGCCAGATTGTGAGACACTGGAGGTTAGGACTAGGTTTTCTGCTTTGAATCTAGCACCTCAGTAAATAAGCTTAGAGTTGGGATCATAGGTAACAACAGGGCACGAGTTAAATTGGAGGTACTCTTTAATTCTTACCTTAGCCATAGATAACAATATCCATATTATTTGCTCACTGATAGAATGAGATTTGAGCCTAATGTATCTGGGTGTTTTGCAGAAGGAAAAGGTGGATTTTAAGATCTTCTCAGTATATTGACATACTCTCAGTGTACTTGTAGATTGGTGCCAGGGGGAAGCTGCCTCCATTTGGCGCCAATAACAGCTCACGGTGGCTACTCCACCAAGGTGGACCCTGTTCTGAGCAGTTCATGAGTGCTAACTTGTTTAATGAGTCGAGTGCTTTTGTACGCATTCGAACCTCCAGGAAGGTGAAGCACGGGGAAGGAACTTGCCTGAAATCGTTGAGCTGGGTTCTAACTGGACTGTCGGGCCACCCCAGACAAATGTCCCATGGTTTCCCCAGAGCTACATAGACCCTAACTGAAATAATGCATCCAAGAAAGGTACTTTAGCTGTGCATTTCAAGGACATAAAATCCGTAACCTTTAGAACAGTTCCTTGATTTATTTGGCAAATATTTATCGCGTCTGTGTGCTGAAAACCCTGGCTGTAGCAGCGACCAGAAAGATGGTCTTTCCAGTCCTGGAGACAAGTGTAGCGGGGGCTTGTGAGGGCATCCCAGCTCTTTCACTGACACCCAGTGTTGCCATCCATGTGCCCTGGAGTCTAGAGCCCTTGTGGCACTTGGGGTTGGTGTATACATACATATGTGTCTGTGGCTAGTCCGCTAGTTTCCCATTTTAAACATGGCATAGACATCTCAGAAGTGTCACCTGGGAGACACAGACCCAGCCCTGTTGGAAACTTTACGCGTAAGGCATTTCTTAAGTGCTGTCTCTACCCTCCTTGCCTGTGTTTTTGAACACTTACTTTAACAGTGAGTTTAGGAATAACGTCTCTCTTTAATTTACTTTTAATTTTCTGCCTAGAGCTGTCCCTTATTAGCATTTGATTAAATTCAGGCTATTGCAAGCAAAGTGAGTTCTGTTCTGACAAGAAAAGGCACAGGGGCCGGCCCCGTGGCCGAGTGGTTAAGTTCGTGCGCTCTGCTTTGGCGGCCCAGGGTTTCGCCGGTTCAGATCCTAGGCTTGGACCTGGCACTGCTTGTCAGGCCATGCTGAGGCGGCGTCCCACATAGCACAACCAGAGGTTCTCACAACTAGAATATACAGCTATGTACTGGAGGACTTTGGGGAGAAGAGGATTGGCTCAGGTGCCAATCTTTAGGAAAAAGAAAACGCACAAATAAAAAGTTATGCAGGGGCAGGCCCGGTGGCACAGTGGTTAAGTTCACACATTCCGCTTCGGCGGCCCGGGGTTCTCCGGTTCAGATCCTGGATGCAGACATGGTACCACTTGACAAGCCATGCTGTGGTAGGCGTCCCACATATAAAGTAGAGGAAGATGGGTAGGGATGTTAGCTCAGGGCCAGTCTTCCTCAGCGAAAAGAGGAGGATTGTCAGCAGTTAGCTCAGGGCTAGTCTTCCTCCAAAAGAAAAAAAGTTGTGCAGTTGCTGCTCCCCTCAGCTCCTTCCTCTCTGCTAGTACCCATGGTTACCGGTTTCTTTCCTGGCAAACAGTGCTGTTCACGGTGTGTATGCGTGTGTGAACATCACAATGGCTTTTTGAGGAAATGCGTCATGGAGGCTTAGAGATGGGCACTCTCAGTGCTTCAGATGGGCTTTGGGGTGAGTTTCTTTTGTGGAGTTTCTTTTGTGGGGGCTTTGGCTCCCATTTTCTTTTGGCAGTGGAGTTTGGTCCTGCTGTTGACACTGTAAGTCTTTCTACGAACGTAGGGGTCTTAGTCACTGAGTGTGTGTTCCTGAGCAGCCCAGGAACTGGTTCTTTTTAGTTCTGTGTTTGTGACATGTTCCAGGTCCTGATTGTTTTATACTTCTATTAACATGGTACGTCGTTTTACCTTTTTTTATGCACTTTTCTCATGGTACCAAGTGACTTCCATTTGGCTCTTGCAAGAGCAAAGATTGGCTGTGTTTACGGGCCAGCTCACTGTTGTCCTCGGGTCCCTGCAGTGATAGGGTGTCCAGTGGAGGCCTGATTTTTCATATGCCTGGTGGACTGAAAGTCCATTAAGAAAGCTTTCCCTAAATGGAGTCTCCCCTTTGCATTTCTTGTTTAAATGATGAGGTCTGTTACAGTGGATATCTAATATTACTCTCTTTATGGCCATTATCACATGGTGTGTGTGAATGCCATTAGAAAGGCTCTATGATTAACACTTAATGGAAACGTACTAATCTACTAATAGAGGAAGAGGAGATCAGAAGCAGTCTGAAGCGAGCTCAGTTGGTCTGAGTGCCCACACTTCCTGGACAGTAGTCTCTTGCTTAGGCCTTATTTTATTTCTTCAGTAGTAATACTGAGGGTAAGTTGTTATCTGAAGCTGAATAGGTAATTGTACATATTTTAATAAGAATTCTTGTAGCAGTGACTTAATCAGTACTTAAATCAGTAGGCAGTGTTTATCTTGTGTGTAATTTGTGAAGCAGATATTTCTCTCTGGGAATCACACTTAGATGCTGTGGTTTTGTTTTCCTATGCTGATACAGATACTTTAAGTGGCATCTAATACACCTTTATAAGAAGGTACATGAGGGGTTTTTTCCCCAGTGTAAAGATAGCTTTACTGTGTTTGGGTTACAAAGTTAAATACATATATAGAAACTTAAAACAATATAAAAAATATAAAGAGGATAGCACAAACCCCAGAAATGGCGCCATCCCGAAGCTGACATTACAGTCTTCACGTGTTCGTGAACATGGGTGTGTGTATGGCAGGATGTGTTCAGGGAATGTAGCCACTGTGCAGGACTGAGTTGTGATCTGCCTCTTCACTCACGTGTGTGGGCCTCTTTCCATGCCAGTGGCCGTGGGGGTCATCATCCTTTAATTTCAGTCTTAAAGAATTCCATTATATGGATGTTTCTTAATTTTTCAAACCAGTCTCCTGAAAATGGACATCAGTTTGTGTTCCTTTGTGGAAAAAAAAGTGCCTGGGAGCCAGCCCTGATGGCCTAGTGGGTAGAAGTTTGGCGCACTCTGCTTTGGTGGCCCAGGTTCAATTCCTGGACTTGGAACCACACCAGTCTTCTCTGGGTTGCCATGCTGTGGTGGTGGCTCACAGAGAAGAACTAGAAGGTCCTACAATTATGTACTGGGGCTTTGCGGAGGGGAAGAGAGAGAAAGATTGGCAGCGGAAGTTAGCACAGGGTGAATCTTTCCCAGGAAAAAAAAATGCATGCCTGGGAGCACTCTTATAAATATGCCCCCCCTTTCCCAGTTATCTCGGCTGGGTCAGAGTGAATGAAGCATGCCCACCTGGTCCATGGAAACAGGGATGTTGCCTGCTCTGTCCCCATGCCCAGCACATAGGGGCTCTTGGTAAATATTTGTCAGACTCTCCTGAGAGGGCCTGTTTCCCCAAATGCTCACTGACATGGGCATTGTCATTTTAATAGATGACTTCCACCATGTATTGCATGCTTGCTGTGTGCAAGCACTGACTGGCACTTGACAAGATGTAGTTTCAGATGTCTTTTAGGAAATTGTGAGGTCACAATTGTCCCCATTTCCCAGGCAGGAAAGTACAGCCCAGAGAGAGGTGCTTTTGCCCAGCATGCCAAGCTGTTTTTGTTTGCAGCTGGGAAGGAAGACAGGGACGTCTGACATGGAGCCTGCATTCTTCCATGGTGCCACCCCTTGAGCCTCCTGACACCCAATCTGCTTATTAGAGGACTCACCCCACTTGTGAATGGTGGGGTGTCACGCTGTAGTCAGTCGGGGAGGGCACTGCTGGCTGCCTTGGTCAGGACAGAGACTCTTGAGCCTGCACAAAGAAGAGTGGTCCCTCCTGAAATGCCCCTGGCCACCCCATGTAGATACAGGGCTAGGTGGATGCAAGCCAGGGACTGTGGGTTGGTTAGATTGTCATTTAAACTGTTTTCCCTTTCACAGCATGTTTTTAGTAGTAAGACATCCTTCCTCTGCACTTCGTCCAACCCATGCAGCAGTGGTACAAGTCTGTCAAGTGACATTGTATACAGCCTGACTGTCACGTCAGCTCTGTATGGATCTGCAAAAATGGATACAGAAACTCCTGTATTAAACTCAGACCTTTTCCACTATCCCTAAAAACAAAACTAGACATTGGTGTCTGCTAATCTCAGGGAAAAAAAGGAAGATTTCAGCTGAAAAACCACAGTTCATTCTTGACTTTTGAGTTTCCGAGGTCCCCAAGCATTTTTGCCTCTTGGCCTGTGACTTGAGATCCTAATACCTTCATAAGATGCAGCTTCACTCAAGAAGCAGACGCCTGTAAGAGAAGGCCTTTGTTTTTTTCTCCTAGCACGTGCTCTTTGAACTTAGGTGGCAGTCACTCTGGGAGTGCTGCAGTCAGTTTCATAGTTGGAAATCAGCGCCTTCTCAGTTGTCATGTGGACCTGTGATTGAGGAAAGGCCAGGGGCGGGGGTGTGGCAGGGGAGGTTGGTCTGGAAGAGTCTAATACTGAAGCGGTACTGCCACTGTCTTTTAGTCTTCCTGACAGGCAAGGTCGTCAGAGTTGCTTTTGGCCCATCAGGAGCAGCCCTTCAAAGTTACCCTAAGTGTAAAGTCTGTGCCCATGTCAGCCGTTCTCAAACTGACCTGTTTACACAGCTAAACTCAAGACCTCTTGACACCTCAAATTACCAGGACCCCAAAGAGCTTTTGTTTATTTATATTATATATATATTGATATTTACCATGTTAGGCTCTAAAAGTGGGATATTTAAGTTTATATTCATTTTTAAATCATAATGATAGACATCTGCATATTAATGTGAATAGTGTTTTATGGAAACTGTTTTCCAAGACAAAGACAACTTAATGAGAAAGGTGGCATTGTTTTACATTTTTGCAAATCTCTTTAATGTCTGGCCTAACTGACAACAGCTGGATTCTCGCACCTGCTTTTGCATTCAAACTGTTGTGATATCACTGTCATTTAGCTCCCAGAAAACTCTGCCACATACTCCTGAGAGAGTGACCAGTGAAAATGACACGTAATGTCTTAGTGTTGTGCAAATAACTTGACCTTGGGGACCTCCTGAAAGAGACCGTGGACCGCACTTTGAGAACCTCTGCTCTAGATAATGATTAGAAATGCTCTTCTTGTAGAGAAATGAGAATTTTAAAAAACAGTTGACTCCAAGTTGTAACACCTGAGAAAATGGATTACTTTTGGGAAGATAGGCAATGTCTTTGAACTGTTGTGATTGGCTCAAATGTGTACCTTTTGGGAAAAACGTGGAATAAGGCTAGTTTGTCATCACAGGTGAGGGTGTTTCAGTGCACACCTTCTTCCTCCAAGTGGACCACCTGAAACCAGAGGCCCAGAGCGTGGCCAGGGTGCCTGCTGAGTGGGAAGGGCCCAAGACTTCTTTTGGCTTTAGGGCACGCAGCCTCTTGTTTCAGATGCCAGAAGAGGAGAGAAACGTTGAGTGGCACTTTGCGTTATCGTAGAATGTCCTTTCACTATACACAGCCTCTCACTGGGTCCTTAAAAGCAACTGTAGCCGTGGTGAAGACGGGAGAGAGTGACCTGTGTTGGGGGCTGTGGAATGATGCAGGCCCCTCATGGCATGACCCCAGGAGACCAAACTAGGATGCAGGGATCTTGCCACAGTGCCTTGTAGGTGCCGGCACAGATGCACTTGGGGCCCAAACAGACGAATTTGGATATCAAAGCAATAGAGTGGCTGGTTGGGGTAGGCAGGAGGGGGTGGTCCTCTGGGAGATCAGCTTCTTAATTAACAGCTACAGGATCTGCAGATTCCAAGGGGAAGGAGCCCCTGAAGTACTCAACAAGGATGACTCAGCACTTTACCTTGTACTGTCCTGGGAAGTGACAGCATCCTCTCTGTTTTTACAGGTCTCCTGTGAGTGTGCGTGAGAGCTCTCTCTCTCTCTCTGTCTTGGTTGGGGAAGGAGAGGGGAGGCTCCTGTCTGGGAACCCATCCCAGTGTTGTCCTTGGGCATTTAGCTGTAGCCAGACTTGTCCCATATGGCAGATTTTTTAATGAGGGGAACCTGTACAGTTCAGAGGAACCAGGTGGTGGCCTTGTCCTAAGAGTACCAATCCCTCAGGATGTAAGATTCAGACAGTCCCTTGCACAGTGTTTGAAACCATATTTTTTTGTTTACTGAGAGATGAGAGGGGAGCTGGCTCAGTCCCTTGGGCTGCTGTAACAAAAGACCACAGACCAGGGTGCCAGCATGGTCGGATCCTGGTGAGACGTCTTCTGGGTTGTGGGGGAACAAAGAATTTCTCTGGGGTCTCTTTTTAAGGGCACTGATCCCATTCATGAGGGCTCGGACCTCATGACCTAAGCACCTCCCAAAGGCCCATCTCCTAGTACCATCACTTTGGGCACTAAGTTTCAACATGAATTTTGGGGAGACACAAACGTGCAGACCACAGCAAAAACCCATCCGCAGAAGCTGTTTAGGGGACTGTGTCCACACGATTAAATAGAGCACAGTCGAAAGCCTCGTTTCCTTCTCCTTAACCTTGATGTATTCATGGCTGCTCTGGCGCCTGGCGCTGATTGAGAGTTGCCCACCAAGGTCACAAGCCTGTGTTGGACTGAGAGAAACCAGAGTACCGATTGCACACCTGGGACAAGGGAGCTGGAGGCCTGGCTTCACACCGGAGCCTGGCCCAAGGCATCAGTCCTCAGCAAGTTTTACATTTTGTCTCTGCATATTTGCAAAGCAAAAATACCTAAGAAATTTTAAACAGGAGGGTTGTTTCTAGATTTCTCTATTTACCTCTTGAGAAACTTATGCTGTTGTGGACGCCTTCACGTCATCAGAATAATTTTAATAATGACAGTGTTATATGGTAAGCAGCAAAACTTTGAATTCACCATCTGAAGGACTTCAATGTAATTTTATGGTTGAGTCAGGTTCTGTGTAGATATTGAAATAAACAAAAATTGGATTTCTTAGTTTACTTTGTGGGCCCAAACCGCTCTTCTCTCCCTGTTTAACGGGTAAGTGTGGTGTTTGCTGCTGCAGACCTGTGGGCTCACTGAGGAGAGGAGAGCGGGCCCGTGGGCCATCAAGTCAACGTAGACTGAAAGCAGCCATTGCTGATCGTAGGAGAACATTCGTGTTTTCGGGATGTATTGAGTTGTCTGGAATTTCTGGGCATATTATCATTAGTGACCGTTTCATTAATAAAAACTAAATTGTGAAAGAGTCTTTAATTGAGAAATCTATCTTTCTTAGTCATGGAAAGAACTTTTAGCTGGCATCGTCTCAGTCCCTCCACAGCCACGGCAAAGATTAGTGGTGAGAGGGAAGACCCTTAATACAGAACATATAAAATGTAAACTTAGCCTAGCCTGTCAGAATTAAAAATTCTGAGTTAGCAGAGTCCAGAATAATGAGGTTGTTTTGTAGCGTTGGATATAATTTCTGACTGCTGGTGAGAATTGTTTCAGAGCGAAAGTTGGTAGTTTTGGATCCTGCTTCAGGGGGACGTGAAGTTTGGAGAAACACTGTTTGGCCGCCAGGTGGGGCACGTGCGCTGGTGCGGTGTCCTGAGAAGCCCCAGCTGTCTTCCACGGCGGCGTGCTGCGGAAGCAGGAGCTTCACTGTGGTTGTCGTCGTACTTTGAAGTGTCTTAGAGAAGTTAGTCTCCTAAGTTTGTAGAACGAACAGCTGTCGACGGCTCTCTGCAGTCACTGCCTTGAGCACACTCGGGAGGTTGAGCCTTCAGATTGGCAGTGGTTGTGGAGTCCTGCGTCACTAACATTTATAGTAGTTTGGGTTTTTTTTTTTAAGTAATGTATAACATTTTGGGAGGGTATTTGTGGTTTTGTGTTTAACAAATTCTCTTTTGACAGTTTAACATTTTGAAGAGTTGGAGAATCTGAAGGGAAAATTTAGTTGCTTTAGAATTTTTGTAGAACAGTTTTGTCCGGAAGGAAATTTTAGTCTCTTCTGATAGGAAAAATAGGTAGGTATTATTGCTTTGCACATATCCAATGTGTTCTTAAACTAATAGAAATGGCATGTTACAGAAGTTCTCGTAGTGTGTTCCATGGACCCCTCGGGGTCCCCAAACCCCTCTTGGGGACAAAGAGGGCAGAACTCTTTCCACAGTAATAGTTGGCCCTGGTGGTGCAGAAGGAAGCAGATTAGGACAGTGGCATGAAGTGTGCGTGCGCCCCGTGCAGTCAGTGTTAGAATGTGCCGGCTTCCCTTAAGAATGTCCTTGCTGAGGCAGTAAAGATAATTGGTTTCGTTAAATCTCATCCCTCCAGCAGACCTCTTTTTAGCCTTTCCTGTGGTGAAATGGCAGGCACACATAAAACACTCCTGCTGCACCCCAGAGCTGGATGGCTGTCTCCAGGAGGAGCCCTCAGGAGTGGAGTCCAGCCCCCTTTTCATGGAGCACCATTTGTACGTGCAAGAACTGAGGGCTACAGTTTTCAGACTTGGTTTTTGGGAGGCGTTTTCTCGAAGATGAATGAGCTGAGTCTGGAGGAAAGCAACTGACAGTGTTTGTTGCTAATGATAAAATTTGAGCTTTCAATCAAAGAGTAGAATTTTGGAAAGCTTATATCTGCCATTGTGAGCTTAATGCCTTCCCAGTAATTAAAGATGTTTGGGGAGACGGGTGCTGACGTTACAGGCGTGTCGTCTGTACGTTAATGAAGTGTGTGGACACGTGGCTCTGCAGACGTCCGTGAACCCGGGTTTTCCAGGTGACCAGCACGTGCTGGGGTGAGAGATGCATTCACAGTGCAAGCAGGCCCGTGGATTATCATGTAAGAAAGTGTGGAAAGTTCCTTGATACGGTTCAGATTCCATGCTGCAACTAAGTTTTATGAAACTACTACTTGCCGAGGTTTGATGTGGTATCAAAGAACATCCCCAATTACCTGAAAATTTTTCTCAGTTTGAATTTTGGAAATTTTTATATATTCTACATAAACAAAAACTGTTTGAGGTCCTCGACTTTTTAGTGTAAACGGGCTCTGAGAGCTGCCTTCAAGAACTCGGGAGGGGCCGTGTGTCCTCTTCTTGATCACTTTTCAGCCATTTGGTTGTGCCCTGGGTCACCTCACAGACTGTTGTTAACAGAGCAGTTGTGAAATGTTGGCTTGTATTTATATTTTTAAACCTAAGATTTCATAGCATAGGAAATGGAGCAGGTTTTAGCTGAGAAAATATGTCCACTTACAGATGTAGAAAGATAATTAAATTATTTCAGTCCGCTTGCTGTTCACCTATGGTGTTGACTCTCCCAGCTTCAGAGATGCACACCTTCTTTTCTGGGAAAAATTGTTACTAATATGACGTGATCATGGTTTTATGACCATGTTCCTCATGTGAGGTGCTGTAGTGTAGAATTTACACGCCAAACCTGGGTTGTGTTAGAAACGTAACACAATTTTTCCTTTACTTTTGCGGTGATTATAAATAGTTGGTTTTGTTTTTTCTTTTGATATACATGTTTTTGTTTCAGCTGAAATTTTATATTAGAATTTCTGTGTTGAAGATAATTATGAAAAATCAGTTTTGCAAATAGAAAGTCAAGGTAAATGAACCAAATTATCTAAAATGATCTATTCTGAATATGTACTTTATCCCATTCCACTTAGCAGAAATAACTAGATTTTCCTTTTCTGATTAATTATTCAGAGCTAAAATAAAATCCAGAAGTATGTTTATTTTCGGATTAACATAAATTCAAAAAAATTTTTTCGGGGCTGGCCCTGGCCAAGTGGTTAAGTTCGCGCACTCCGCTGCAGGCGGCCCAGTGTTTCATTGGTTCGAATCCTGGGCGCAGACATGGCACTGCTCATCAAACCATGCTGAGGCAGTGTCCCACATGCCACAACTAGAAGGACCCACAACAAAGAATATACAACTGTATACCGGGGGGCTTTGGTGAGAAAAAGGAAAAAAATAAAATCTTTAAAAAAAAAAATTTTTCATTCCTGAAAGCATCTTAATTTCTTTGCTTAATTTATAAATGCTCAGTGTTGTGGAATATAGAAGTATGGTTTATTTACCATTTCTTCTGAGAAGTAAAGTTTCTGGACTGTGAAGCCTCATTTTCAGATAGGTTTACCACATTCAAGAGATGTGATGGCCGTGATTACAGATTTGGCTAATCAGGGTGAAGTGGCCACTGTCTCTTTAAAAGGAGGTGCCTCAGAATGTTTGTCTTTGTTCTGAGGTCACTAAGGAGACCTTGGTTACAGGGAAGGCAGTTGGAGTGAGGCGAGGAAGAGGTGAGGTGCCAGATTCATGCTCAGCTCAGGGGAGTGGGATTTGGGGCTAGAATGGAAATGTGTTAAGAGATTAAAATTGAGGACTTATCTGGGAACACAGGCTAAAGTGAGCCTGTAAACTAGGCGTGGCTGTTTGAAAGAGGATATAGGAGGGGACGTGTTTTTTAAATACACGTGGATGAACTGTACCATGTTGATATTCAGTAATCATAAACATTAGTCTTCTAAAATCTTTCTTAGGTTTTAATCTAAAGTGATGGCATAGCTACAATATTAAGGATTTTTAAGTAATTACATTCGTAATAATTTTGTTGTTCAGCCTTTTCACGTTTTGTTGGTGTTTCTTTCAAGCGTTGGGTTTTATTGAGCTGGGTCCATCTCAAAAGTAAAGGATCCTAATTGGAAAGCAGCTGATACCCGTTTGCTGACTTTGAGACCCTCCTCCCTACTGAGGCCTCTGCAGTCTGAGCACCAGCTCCCCCTGCCGCCCCAGGGTGCCAGCCAAGGCTTGCCGCTCCCTCCCAGGCCTGTTCTCCCATTTGTTCAGTGGTCATAGTATCTTCCCTTCTTTAGAAGTCCTTAAGGAAGGGGACCGTGTTTTGTGCTTTTTTTTTTTTTGACTCCCTGAATGTCTTTGTAGGTCACGTAATGTACCCTCAAATAATAGATTACTTGGGAAGTTTGGTGCCCTTTTTTTTTAAATGTAGTTTTGGTTGTACTTAAGATCTATAAACTGTTTTCTTATTTTATTTTAGGAGCCCACTCCCTGGGAACGTTCTCAAGATAATCTACATTGTTATTTGTGAGCAGTGACGGACCGCAGCAGTGTTTTGAGGCCTGGCTGTTTACTTGGACCAAGTGATTGTATTGGCCAGGTTTTTGTGGTATTTAGGACATCCAGAACAAGTGGCCAGGCTTTCAGTGTTGGGGCAGGTAAAGTATCAGTGGTGTTAAACATCAACAGAATTTTAACTTAGATTTGAAATCATGTGTTATTGCTAAAGTAGCATTATATGTAAAGAAACTGATACAATATAACATTCATATTTGTTTGAAATAATCCAAACTTTAGCCCTAAGGTTTTTAGATGAACGTTTAATCATGTGTTAAGAATTTGCTTTGGAGTGTCCCTTTATTTTTACACTGGTTATGTATTAGTGCATATACATTGACATTGTATATTCTCTCTTTGGTTAGAACTGTATTTTGTAGAGAAGAGTTCTTCCTGCAGAAAATCTCAGGTGACCAGAAAAGTGGTCTGGTCCTTGGTGGCACACCTGATGTCACAGCCACTCCCGCTAGGCTTCTGAGTGGCCTGTGAGCATGTGGGCCAAGTTAGAGAGTGAAGGATTCAGGATCTGCAGTGCTGGACCAGGGAAATGGGAAGTGACAACACTTAGTAGGAAGCAGAAAAAAGAATTAGGTTGTATGTGATTCCGATTTTGTGTATTTTATATTTTGAATGTTTTCATTCTATACCAGTCCTTCCCCTAGGATGGAACACGGCATAAAATCTGAGTCGTTATTAGCAGTTAAATGTGATTGAAGCCTGGACAGCTTGGAAAAAAATTTCTCAAGGTATATAGTAATTTTTTGAGGTTTTAAATAAGAGTAAAGTTTTCACAAACATGACCTTTTAATGATCTATTGGAAAGAAGTAGTACACATCAAAGCTGTTGCCTAGGTCGGTGTTTCCTGAGTGTCCCAGTTATCTGTTGCTGCATAACAACTACCCCAGAACCCAGCGGACTCCAGTAACGCCCATTTTGTATCCTTGGTCGAGGCTCAGGAAGCTGAGCAGGACTCAGCTGGGTGATCTTATCTCCACAAGGTGTCCACAGGGATCACCTGGCACTCAGCCCACAAGCAGGGCTGGATGCAGGGTCCAACATAACACCCACTCCCACGTGATCTCTCCAGCAGGGTGTTGGGCTTCTTACGTGGCAGCTCAGGGCTTCACAACCCAGGAGAGAAGCAGCCAGTCCTCTTACATGCTAAGCCGGGAACTGGCACAGCATTCTGTCCACTGTGCTCTGTGTGCACAGTGATCCCGACTCACAGGGAGGCAGATGGGCCCCGTGTCTCCACTTGAGAGGGCCAGAGAGCCCACAGCCACCTCTCATCCACTACGCTAACACTGTTCCAGTCAGTCCTTGCACCACTTATATTGTTACTCATTAATGTTTTCCCCACTACCTGTTTTATGAGACAGGTACCCTGTTCCAAGCAGTTAAATGACATAATTATAGATTTGATATGCTTACTGTCTTGTTCTATTAAACATTAGACATATAACTATTAAAATCTTCAAGAATCACTTTGAATCACCTTATATATCACATTTTAGGAAACACTGGTCAAAATAACTTGCTTTACCAGACATCTTCACTTTTTGTAGGTAGAAAATTGTTCCATTTCATCCGTGTTCATGAGCGTCCGTTCCTGTGGGTGGTGCTCCCTCTCATGTGCGATTAAAGGTTGTCTGCTCTTTGAGCTCAGGGGTTTAGTGGTCATTGGCTAAGAAATGTGACCTCATTAACACTGGTTGTGGTTTGGTTGCGTTTCACCATTAGGTATGGATGAGAAAGGTGACCCGAGCAATGAGGACGCACCCAAGGCCATCAAACCCACCAGTAAAGAGTTCAGGAAAACATGGGGTTTTCGAAGGACCACCATTGCTAAGCGGGAGGGCGCTGGGGACGCAGAGCTGGACTCTCTGGAGCAGCAGCCCCGGCAGCAACAACAAAGCCTTTCCCTGCGACGCAGTGGGAGACAGCCAAAGCGGACTGAGAGAGTGGAAGAATTTCTCACAACAGTCCGACGCAGAGGAAGGAAGAATGTTCCTGTCTCCCTTGAGGACTCCAGTGAGCCAACATCTTGTCCAGTTACAGATGTGGAAACAGCCTCTGAAGGGAGCGTAGAAAGCACCTCTGAAATGAAAAGTGGGTCCAAGTCTGGCTCCAGGGGTGTTAAGGAACGACCAGCCTCCTCTGCAAAGGCCAAAGGAGGTGATGATGAGGACGACACCTCTGATAGCGACAGTGATGGATTGACTTTGAAAGAACTTCAGAATCGCCTACGAAGAAAGCGAGAACAAGAGCCTGCCAGCAGGCCCCTGAAGGGTATCCAGAATCGCCTGAGGAAGAAGCGTCAGGAGGAGGATCCTGCGGAAATTGTGGACGTGGAGGCAGGCGATGCCGCGGGAAGCTCACTTTCTGGCACACAGGAGCCCGAGGCTGCCCAGGGGCCCGTGTCCCAGGGGGCGAAGGACGATAGAGAGAGTCAGTTGGAAGGGAAAGCAGCTCAGGGAATGAAAGATGAAGAACCTGGAGCCTCGGTCAGACACAAGCCCGAGTGTGAGGTTTACGACCCCAACGCCCTGTACTGCATGTGCCGTCAGCCCCACAACAACAGGTAGGTTGGGGAGAGGGGGTGTTGGCCACCCCACTTTGAGAGAGATACAAGTAATGGAAACAGCAGAGTTTTCCATTCATTTGATTTAAAGAGTTCTAAAGCTGTGCTGAATGAGTAACTTTTGTTGAAAAAAATGAGTAAGTCATTGTCAAAAGAGAAACAAAAGGAGTGGGTAAGGACTGCCTGGAGCCACACACTCTCCCTTGGTGGCCTCTGTCCACAGGGCCGTTCACTGCCTTATCGCACTAGCCACACGCAGCCAGTGGTGAGCATGCAAGGCTGAGCATGGGCATCAAGGTGAGCATGCAAGGCAGCTCAGACTAGGACATTGCTGCCGTCTCAGAGACGCGCTGCTCTAGACTGTCCTAGCGTAATGCCCACTTGCAGCTGTGATTGGACCATAGTTTGGACATTGAGGGCATCTCAAGAGCCTCTGGCTGTGATAAGGTATCAGGTAGTGTGAGGAATCACTGTTGGCTCCGTCAGGTGGGATAAAGGCCTTGTTCCCGTTTTGTGGAGGTGAGTGCTGAAGTGTCCAGGGAGCGATGCCATGAAGCCTACAGTTCACTAAGTCTCCACTCGCCAAAAAATATGAAGCAAATCTGGTTGAGGTTAATAAAATCAAGAGAAGACCTATGAGTGTTCTTTATTCTGTTCTCTCTACTTTAATACAGCATTGAAACCAGTTTGACTTGCTAGTATGTCTAAAATTGAGTGTTATCTCTGCTTTGCATTCATAGTATACCATGATTTTGTAATTTCAGGTTTATGATTTGCTGTGACCGATGTGAAGAATGGTTTCATGGTGACTGTGTGGGCATTTCTGAGGCTCGAGGGAGGCTCTTGGAAAGGAACGGGGAAGATTACATCTGCCCAAACTGCACCATTCTGCAAGTGCAGGATGAGACCAGCACAGAAACCGCAGGTCAGCAGGACACGAGAGTTAGACCTGCAGATGCTGATGGCACAGACTTTACCAGTATAGGAACAGTAGAGCAGAAATGTAGCGAAGACCAAGGAATAAAGGGTAGAATTGAGAAAGCTGCAAACCCAAGCGGCAAGAAAAAACTCAAGATATTCCAGCCTGTAAGTACTTGTCTGCCAAGGTCGGTGGTGGAGGGTGACCTTAGAGAGCTCAGACTCCTTATCAACAGAAACGTGAAGACTAGAAGATGTTTTCTCTTGTAGAACAAGTTAGGTGTTCCCTGCAGCTGGCGTGGTGTCTGCTGTGGGGCTGAGCCCTGGTGGAAAAACAGTCCTGTGCTCTGCTTCACGGGCCCTCCTGTGTGCCACCATCGGGGAACATATCTACCTCCTGTACTATTAATGCTGACTTAACTTTTTCCTTAAATGGACTCACTTTTTGAAAATTAGTCTTTCCTTAAGTTTGTTTGGTTTTTTTTAATATTTTATTTTTTGTTTTTGTCCCCAAAGCCCCCCGGTACATAGTTGTATATTTTTAGTTGTGGCGTGTGGGATGCCGCCTCAGCATGGCTTGATGAGCGGTGCCATGTCCACACTCAGGATCCGAACTGATGAAACCCTGGGCCGCCGAAGCAGAGCGCACGAACTTAACCACTCGGCCACAGGGCCGACACCTCCTTAAGTTTTCTTATTAATGGAATCTTGATCTTGATGTACAGTTATGAACAAAGTTATTTTTGAATTACTGAAGTAAATGTGCACATATATCACCTGACACCATGTTCTGAGAACTAGTGGTCCTGTGCCTGCCTCCCTGAGACACTGAGTGGTGGTGGAACAGCCTTGGCCAGGGAACTCTGCCCCGGCGTCTGAGGCTCCTCTCACATCTGCTACACTACCCTCTGGAATAGTCCCAGACACTCACTAGTGCTTGTCCCAGCTCTTTTTTCTCTTTTCCCAGCTCTTACTCATTTCTCCTTCCCAACTGGTTTTTAGGCCCCTTCAGGGCCGCAGTTCTTGGTCATGTTTTCCACGTGTCCTCAGCTTCTGTTGTTGAGGAGAACCGTCTCAGGCACTCATGATGGTCCTACCCAGACCATGTTTTCACTCTGGGCCTTCCCGAGGCCCTAGCCAGCCTTGAAGTGGGGTCCTGCCCCTATTGCCGTCAGCTGGGTTGGTGGAGAGGGCAGCTTCCTGGCCAGCCCGGCTGCCTGCCCTTTAGCAGCTATTGGGCCTGCAGAAGACTGAGGTGGCTGCGTCGGAAAGCAGCTGTGCCGTAGCACCCTGCACCGTCTGCTGCAAGGGGAAAGGGCCGTGAGGGCTGGGCCGTTTAAGTACGTCTATCATGGAGGTATTAGGAGTTACTAAGCGGAAATGTGATAGTAACTGTTAATGGCCCATTTAGTCATTAAGAAAAGTTAATGGAAATGTAAATTAATGTGAAAAGTCTTAATTTCATATCTTTATTGTCAATGTTTTTGAGATTACATAAGCTTAAATTTTATTCTGAGTAAAACTTGGATTCTATGGAGGAAAAACAATTATCTTAAATATTTAATTTGAGAAATAAGATTTTGCTCAGGTACATTTGAAGGATATGTTCTTGTATATTTTGTCTTGACCACCAAAACATACTTTAGTATTTGTAAACAAGAGCAGCCTAGACTTGTGGTATATAAATGATTCCTGTTGTTGTAGAGCAAATTACCATGAGCTTAGAAGCTTAAAACATCACACATTTACCAGCTCAGCTTCCATGGGTCAGAAACCTGGGCCTGGCTTAGCTGAGCCCTCTGCCCGGGCTCTTACAGACTGCACCCCAGGTGTCAGTGGGGGCTGAAGAGCTCATCAGAGGCTCAGCTGGGAAAGATCCACTTCCAAAAGCAAACTCTCACATGGCTTGGTATATAAATATGTCCCATGCAATTTTTGTGGCATACTTATACTAAAAAGTTACTTGTTGTTTATCTGAGAGTCACATTTAATTGAGTGTCCTGGATTTTACCTGGCAGCTGTACCTCAGAGCCTGGCTGCAGTGCCCTCTCATAGCAGGGCCACTTGTTTCTTCAAAACTAGCAATGGAGTCTCCTCTCCTCTGAAATGCCTGGGCCCTCTTAAGGGTTTACACCTGATTAACTCAGACCCTTTTGATTAACTAGCAATCATCTTGTTTGGGACCTTAATTACATCTCCAAAATCCCTGCCCATTTGCCGTATAACAACCTAATTGTGGATGTGAAATCCCATCGTGTGCGCCAGGGGCAGTGTCCTCGGGTCCTCTTAGAGTTCTGCCACCACAGATGGCGTGAAGGGCAGTTAAGAATGTGTGCGCCTTACACAGGGGAAATAGATTCCTGTACTTTGAATAAACAAAGACACATTTTTATTTATACTAAGAATATTGTTAGTGTCTCTTGATTAAAAACAGTGATCTCAGTATTATAAGTAGTGATTTTTACAAAGTGTTTTAACTGCTAGAATTGGTAAGTCCGTTGTTTGAAGTCACATGTTTTATTCTGCAGGTTGTAGAGGCTCCTGGTGCCTCAAAGTGTATTGGCCCTGGGTGTTCTAGCGTGGCGCAGCCTGACTCGGTTTACTGCAGCAATGACTGCATTCTAAAACATGCTGCAGCTACCATGAAATTTCTAAATTCAGGTAAAGAACAAAAACCAAAACCTAAAGAAAAGACCAAGACGAAGCCAGAAAAGCTCATTCTTCCAAAATGTAGTGTTCAGGTAAGTTGCACAAGACCAACTGTTTGAACAGTTGAAGCAAAAAGTGTGTAAATGTTACCGTCTCGGCTGATTGGTTTGTGGAGCGTGGGGACAGCAGGCACAGAAGTAACGCACAGTGTCCTCCACCTTTCCCACCAGCATTCTCGTCAGAATTACAGATGAGCATATATTCTGACGTTTTCTTTTCTCTGCCCTTTAGCTGAGGGATGAGTGACTGAATGCAGTGAAGCAGACCCAGGCGGCTCGCTGCTGCAGGGCTGCTAGCCTGCAGTCCATGCGCCTGCAGTCCTGTGAGGAGAGTTTGGTGTGGAAGTAGACTCGGGCAGGTGGGGGCCGGGAAGGGAGAGCGCTCCTAGGCAAGGCTGTGTGCTGCACTTCAAGACCTAGCTCTCAGAATTGTCTCATTTTTATACTACGTGTGATTTGGGAAGAATCCAGGTTGTTTTAGAAATCACAGGCACTGATACACTTGAAGACCCTTCATTGAGTTTTAGCTCAGGTTGATGCAGCTGCGTTCTGGTCCCTGTTAAATTCATGAGAAACAAAGCGTAACTAGTGCTATTCAGAGAGTTTTCTTAATATTTTTAAGGGCTTATTTAGCCTTCGATGGCTTAATTTTTAAGGCTGGTAATTTTGAATCATAGAACTGCCAGAGAAGCAGTTGCTGCTCTTTACCGTAAGAGCATGACAGCACTGGGAGCACCTGATGGAGAACATGGAAACGGCGTTTGTACTCCGTCTCTTCTCCAAGTGTCGCTCCTCGCGCCAAGCAGTGTTCGTAGGGCGCATTCTCGCACTGAGGCCCTTTCCACTTTGTTTTTGCTGTGTTTCACTGCCTCACTCAAGTGGTTCATTCTCTTACCCCAGCAGCCTTGTACCTCAACAGGGTTACAGGTTCCTCTGTGTCAGGGACCTTCACAGTGCTCAAGTGTTGAAGTCCTGGATATTACGTTGGAATGCTGAGGGTCTGCTGGATGTGCAGGTGTAGCCAAAGCCTGCTGCTGACCTGATGCAATGCACAAGCTCAGGGTGGTGAGGGGGCTTGAAATGACCTCAAGAATAGAGCGTATCGTGACCTCCATTGCAAAGTGAAATGAGCGAAGGTTAATTTCTGACCTCCTTAATGATTGGGGTTTTACTGATTATCCAGGCAGGCATTAAAATCTCTTCTGTGCACAAGAGACCAGCTCCAGACAAGAAAGAAAACACCGTGAAGAAGGCGATGGTGGCCCCTTCTAGGAGTGAGGTCCTTATTAAGGAAACAACTTGTGAAAGCAGCACGCCGTCCTGGGCAAGCGACCACAATTACAATGCAGTGAAGCCAGAACAGACTGCTGCCCCCTGGCCATCACTGTTGTATAAATGTATGTATCACCTAGGGGGTAGCCTCTGGACCCTCCCCAGTCTTTCTGGATGGCCGTCCACTTGGGCCGTCCAGACCTAGGAGTTTAGCCATGTGCAGTGCTGCACCTCCAAAGATCGAAGCAAATGCCTGAGTCCAAGATGCCTCTCGAGCCCCTGTACCCATCCTTAGTCTGTTGAGACTTCCTGTCAGTGTTTTCCAAAAAGCTGTACAAACCTCATTGCTGAATGTGTCACCTGACGATTGATGTCTTTAACCTCTGTTCTCATTGTCAGGCTCTGGTAAGTGTTTGTGTTCTCTCCAACAAGATCTGACTGAGTAGACACTCTGCCCAGCACTCAGGATGCCATGTCCCAGCCTCACTCGCAGTTTTCTGCCGCCCCACTCGCTTCAGGGCTTTTCCACATTATCACTTCCAGCACACGCAGTCATCACTTCTTCTGTATGTTGTGGAAGTCTGTTTCTGCAAACTTGTGTTGCATCTAATACTCTCCTTAAGTAGGATTTTCAGGAGTTAAATTATTTTTGACCAGACAGGAATTTTTTTTCATGTCCAATTCACATACTACACACCTACACAAACACATTGGTGTTTTGAAGGCCATTTCCTGCTGCCACCTCTGTTCCAAGGTAAGTGAGTGTGATGTGTATACACTTTGAGCAGTGCCCTCACTGGAGGGACATGGCCAAGGGTAACTGGCATCCCTCTTGGGGCTCTTGGCTCACACCGTGCCCCACAGTGCTAGTGAATGAAATCAAGACGTTTCAAACAGATCTTTGAAATCCCAGGTTAGATCATGCAGCTTGAGTCTCTTCTGTTTATTCTAATTTCTCACTCTAACTCCCCAGAATTAAATTTTGGAAATTTCAATTGATCCACAGGGCACTTCTTCTTCTATTATTATTTTTTATTCAGCTTTTATTTATACTGTCTTTTATACTGTTTTGTGCCTTTTTCAAAAGCACCGAAAGGTTGACCGGTCCTCACTCCCCGGATTACAGAGCTGTGCTGTGTTCTCCCTTCAGTCGCCTTCTGACCGGTCACCCGAGGGAGGGGGCTTGTGTAGGTGGGTTCTGGATCGAGTGTGGTTGGAAAAACGGGTAACTGAATACTCATTTTGGGAACGTAAACAGCCCAAGACCTAAGAAATGGAGTTGCAAGTAAATTGCAAAGCAATACTGGATTTTTTTATTTTTTAATTTTAGGAATGAGTTGTTAAATACAGAATTAAATGGTGTATTAAAATGAGTCTCGATACACCTTAGATGGTTTGAGCTAAGAATTTCATGCTAACAACGTGTCTCAAATTTTCAGGAAATTACAGCACCTCTACAAAGTAGCACTTTTATAGAGGTCATGAACATCTCTAAAATAAGCCTCACCCACGTGTGAACAGGTGGGGAGGAGTCGCATTGGAATACTTAGAGCTAAAGTGCTCTTACAGGCACATAACAGAAAAAGAAGGAAGGCCGGGGTATAACCACAAAACCCCTGGGTGATGGATTTCAGTCCAGTAATTTCCATCTCTATTAACCGGAACTGGAAAGCTGCCCTGAGACCCTGAGTGTGGAGCTGTGGGCGCATAAGGGGTGGAAGGTTGGTGGGAAGATGGGAAGAATGGCGCTCATCTTTGATTCTTAGTCCTCCTCACCCCAGTTTTGAGGGAGGAGAGGGAACTGCGGGGAGAGATCCTGAGAAGGCCCGTGTCTGCTCACAGGTTGGGGCTTCTCCTCTCCACCGCTTCCCTCTTTCTGCGCCTCAGCTCCTTGCTGAAGCTTGACGTGCTTCCGTGGGCAGAAGGTCGGAGCGGACTCATGACTGAGGACTCTTCCCAGCACGTTTGCATCTCAAAATCAAAACTGATGGGTGCCCCAGATTTGTAGCGTGTTTAAGGGACGTATTTTTGAGTGAGTTGCTTCTGATCATTTTTTGTTATCCAGAATGTCATCTTTCCAGAAGATGATTGGGAGAAGGGTAAAAGGCCATTGGTAGAATATCCGCTTTTGCCTTGGGGGTGGCAGCGTCTCCCCGCCTCTCCCACACCATCGCCTCAGGTGTGGGAACAGAGCACCACATCCACTCACCAGAGCTCTGCGTCCCCACGAGGACCCCCACCTGCTTCCCTGGCTGGCTGCCAGCATGCTTTTCCGCGTGGAGGGCGATGAGATTCAGGATGCAGCTGATGCTGGCACAGTTCTTAGGAGAGGGCGTTTTCCACGTTAACCTGGGTGTGTATCCAGTCTGGGCCTATCCCTTCAGCTCCTTGTGCCCCTTGTTTAAAGAGCCGACACGCTGCTCCTGGAGGCGCTCTTCCCTCTCCTTCCCAGGCCACTGGTGCTGACCTGGGGTAATGGGTAGAGGGACAACTTTTCAGTGAATGTCAGTGGTGGGGAGCTCCTGTTAAATGTTGGGCAAGACTTTGCTGGGTATGGAAGCTCCTCCCTGCTTCTCCCCATGAAAGTATGAGTAGATCTTTCTTGTTCTCAGGCTGATGCAAATAACATACAGTTGTTCCTCTGATTTGTTTTTAAAATTGTTTTTGAGGATATCTGTACAATTTTTTTAACTTATGGAAACAATTGCCATTTTATTTCTCTCCCAAAATCATGATATTTCTCTGTTTTTGTAGCCTGATTCTTATTTTTCTCTTCATTTCCACTGTTGGTTCACCTCTCATTATTGTCAAGGCATGAAGAAGGGTAAAAACTTTGTTCTAAAACATCCTGGTTTATTAGACAGAATTTAGAAGTCGAATTCTGGTATCCGTATTGATAGGCCCAGTTTCCTAGTATTGTGGACTCCCTAAATGGCTTGTTAGGTGATTTGAAACACTGGGGATTTGAACGAATTTTGACTAGAAAATGAGATTTCTCTAGTTTTCATCTAGCCATGAAAATTCAAATGGAAAACTCTGACAGAACCCATAATCCCAAGTCCAGGTGATTTTTTAAGCATCTTACTCAGATACAAAATTTGCCCTGTAGTTCATGTGCATGCCTCGCAGATAGTCCACGTGCTGTGGTGAAATGGATCAAAGAGAAGACAGATTCTCACAAGGATAACTGATGGTGTGGGCTCCCAAAGCACATTTCACAAATGATAAGAGGAAACAAGCTTCCCATAATAAAATTAAATATGTGGGGGATGCTAGAACCCAAGAATATTTGGGAGAAATTTAAAGCCTTGGAGGGCGAGTCATGTTTTTATCAGTTTCATGAGCCATTTTTATCTGTCTCTTCCAGAATTGTCATGGCAATAAAATGTGGTTGGGGACAAACCAGACTGTACATCCAAACCAGTTTTCTTCCCCCAGTTAGTGGAACAACCAAAACTTGTCCTGAAAAGGGATTTGGCTTGATAACTACTTTTAATGTTGTCCGTACAGCTGGAGTTTCCTGGGTTGGCAGTGGCAGTCTTTGGGTATTCTTAAGTGTTTTACTTTTTACAAGCTTGAAAAAAAGCCAGCAGTTCAGAAAACTAGGTCAGGGAAAGGTTTCCACGTGTACATAAACTTTAACATTGGAGACGAAACCCCTCAGCAGTTCTCTGGGCTGCCCCTTAGTTCTTGTGCTTCAGCCCCCCGGGAGGAAGGGTGGGCTGGAAATTTCTAGTAGGATGTCCCCCTTACTTCATCTGCTCTTCGGTGACCTTCACATGACCTTTTGGAGCTGTGGAACTACTCGATAATGTTTAATGACTAGTACTATAGGGAAGTCTCTGGTGGCATTATTGGTGTCAAAGATCCCAAGGTCCCCTCTGAAGAGGCTGCTGTAATTCTCCAATACCAGTGCACAAGTTTCAGGTATATTTGTATAAAGTTGTAAAATACTTAATATTCTTGATTTTTTGTGTGTTACACATCACCATGCACACAGTTACATTCTTCTGAAAATTAAAGAAGTAAACTTAGAAGACTGTTGAGAAGTTTTGCCACTTTCATTTATTTAAATGAAAGTTTGGGCAGCTTTCGTTCCTGGGAGCCTGGAGGAGTTCAGCGAGAAGGACACAAAGGTAACCGTGCTGCACAGCCCGGCCGTGTGGGCACAGTGCCCAGCCCGGGGCTCCTGCTGACAGCGACCCTTTGGGACTAGGGGCTCACGGGGGAGGGTAGAGGGACTCTTAACGTGCCCCTAGCGTGTTGGCTGGAGTAAGCAGTCGGGGCACCAACAAATGATGTAACCTTATTAAAGGGATGGGTGGGCCTGCAAACTGGTTTCGAGGTCTTGGGAAAGCAGCAGCTGCCCTCCCAGGTGGATCCGGTCTGGCAGCCAGGCTCGCGCACTGCACAGCTGACCGCTCGCCAGGGTTCCAGCCGGGCTCAGGGAGGGTAAAGTGCCCGTCTCCCCACAAGGCCTTGCTCACAGTTCCCTCTCATGGTTCATGTTGAAGGACAGTTTGAGCAGTGCTATTACATATTACCAATCCAATGTGAATCAGGCCTTGGGTTAACTTTCAAAATACTGCGTGTGATACTGTTAAAAGGAGGAAGGGCAACGGCCTCCAGATGTATCCTTGTTTCTGCCAATTTCTCACAGCGAGCTACATGCACCTCTCCGTTAGGTCACTCAAACTGGACATGAGTGAGAACAAAGTCTTCCTGGAAAAGCTTGACGTAGCCAAACTGTGACAGTTTGGTTATGGACGCATCTAAGGACATCCTAATGTCCTAGAGCATCAGGGAAATAGCTTATGCTTACTTGAGGTTATTTGGGAATTATCCATGTTTTCTGATGTAAAAGCAAATCAGTTCTTTATTGTACTTCTAGAGGAACAACTCAGAATATTTAAGAAAAGGCACAAAAGCAAAATGGTTTTCTCTGCTACTGTTAACTTGATTTTTCACACAGTTAAGAAAGTTGAGGTGGGAAGCCTCATTGTACACATGTCATGCGGAGTTGAAAATAGAGCTTCTGTCACTTCCACAGCTCCTCTACAGTGTCTTCCCTGCCCTCATTTTCAGTTCCTGTTACAGACGGTCCCTACAGCGATAGCTGCCTTCGCCTTCCTGCGGAGCATATTTGGGAGCCAGTGGGAGTGGGTGGTGCTTGGAGGTCACCGATGGTGTGAAGCAGGATGCTGGGTCCTGAGTCAGTGGGTAGTTCCAGGGAGGGGACACCTGTGCAAAGGCCTGCGGTCACTCTGGCCTGGGACCTGCAGGATACTTCCCTGCGCCATGTGGTGCACCTGCGGAAGAGGCCACTGTTTCTGACCCACTCATTGTCATGCCAGAAGCTCACTTTTTGATTTCCTTGGCTTTTACAGCCAGTCATTCTTAAGCAGTGGGCCCACCCCAGCCATCAGTATGACTGGAAGTCTTTTGTCTGGGGATGTTTAGGGTAAACTGGCACATAGTTTGGGCAAGACAAAAGGTATAAAGCAATTTGCAATTCCTCTGGTTTCTCACCAGTCACTGTACCTGTGAGGGGGCCGTCACTAGATGTGGGTATCTGGGACAGCCTGGGATGGTTCAGGCTTGATAAAGCGCCCCGTGTCTACACCCTGTCCTGCTGTAACTTCATTTGGGCAGCTGTGCAGCTTCTATCCAGATGAACACAGCACCACAATTCCTCTGGTGGAGACTTGTTTCCTCCCAGTTCTCCATGGAGGCCCTCCAGTGCCACCCAGTGGCCAGCGATGCTGTAACACCACAGCCCACATTGCAGTGTGACGAGGCACCCAGTCTTACGCTTGGGAAATTAGCCAATTAGAATGGCACTGATCCCTGTGCACGCTGGCCTGCTTAGTTCTCTGCCAGCCTTTACCCCAAACAACTCATTTCCATTACAGACAAATGGCCAGACTCTCAGAAACAACTATCTAGGACACTGGGCTGGCCCACTGGAGCAGCTCCTCCTGGAGATAGTTTCTCCCTAAGTCATCACCTGGCCTGGAAATGAGGCAGCGCTCCTCCTCCCCGACAAGCAGGCCCCCAGGATGTGGAAGCTCAAGAAAGCTTTGCTGCCAGAATGGCACAGACTTGGCACACGTTCCCGGTGGGCCGGCTCCATCCAGGACATAGGCAGATATGGGTGGGGTTTGGGCATTGTGCCTGTGTCCACACTGCAGTTAACTCTGCTTGGTGCTGCCAGCACAGTGCTGTTGCTGACCAGCAGAGGATCTGTAGCAGTGGAGGGAATCAGCTGTCTCCTGAAGCCACCCTGGAGTGCAAGCGTGCTTCTGCTTTTGAGGACGTTTTTTTCTGGTTGGTTACAAAGTTAGTCCTTGCCCTTCTGTAAATTTATACACAATATGATACAGTTAGAAATGAATTTAAATGAAGGATTTGCAAATTTGATTATGGTCTGCTCAAAAATGATAGTTTCTTTTACTGTCAGAGCGTTCCAGCACTGTATGGCCATCACTGTCATTCCAGCCAACCCAAGTCCAGCTTACAGTGGAACCAACTGGATCAGCATCTGTAACAGTTGCTGGATAGAACTTTTTACATGTTGTAAATATTTACCTTCAAAGTAGAAGAGGGCCATAGCCAAGTTGCTGTTTGAGAACATTTCACCAATAATTTGCTTAATTATACCTATTTATATAGTCTGATTTACCCATTTATAAATATATACCTGTTTCTATATGAGGCATAGGTAAGGGATAGCAGAAGTTGACTTTAAAAAAGCAGAAGTAATTGATTTTATAAAACAGCATAATGGTTAAGGAAAGCCATGCCCTGTTTGTTAATAGATTACATTCATTTACTCTTACCACTCTTGGATAATAGGTCATTTTAATCATGTGTATTAGGAATGTCCTAAAAATAATCTCTTGACTGGGTTTTCCCTGAATGAGTGAGAAAACACCCCTTAGAACAGTAGAAGTACTCATCTTAGGTTCTGATTGGGGACCTGGAGTGAGCAAACGTTTTTGAAGTTAATACGAATTTGTCACCTAACAGCGTAAATGTCAAAAGGTGAGATTTGTCTCAGGCTCTGTCACGCAAGTATCCTGTATGTTACAGTCCGGCATCTTAGGAGGTCTCTGGAAGCACTTTAAGTCAGCTTCTTAGAGTTACTTAAAAGTGTGCTACTAGGGTACTCAGCAAAGCTTGTATTTGTGAAAGGCCGCGGCTGAACTGGCTTTAGGTCTCGATTTTAATTCTGACCAGTTCATTCCTTCCTGACTGCTGATGGCTGGCTTCCCTGCGGACTCCTGGTGTCGGCTAGCGCTGGATTCTTGCTGTGCTACATCTTTGTTTCTTCCTCTCCCTCACTCCCGCCCCCTCCCCTAAGAAAAGGGCTTCCATCCATTTTATTTAACCTGAACTTGAGCAGTCCCACAGCTTCGATGCTGCGGACCTTGTTACCCAAATCTGAGTTGGCAAAAATAAATTTCCAAATGTCTAACTCCTTAAGGTTGTAAACTTGATCTGATGAAATAATACAGGTAGAAGTGTAGTTTTTATCTTTGTTCCTATTGTGTCCCTATTTTTTATCTTGTTAGACGTTGTCATTACTTTATAGTGTGCTTTATTTAGAAACCCAACTCCTAAAGGAATGAAGCCTTCAGAAGTGTGACTGTTGGAGACAGTGGACATGAGTAATGACAAGCAGGGCAGGCGTAGAGTACAAGCCGGCTGCTCACTGGGAGAGCACAGTGGTCTTTGGGAAGCGTGGAAATGTGGGGGAGCACTGGTGTCCGAGGGACAGGCCACCTTGGGCAGGGGTGGGCAGGGACATGAGGTTAGGAGGCTTTGTGAGATGAAAATATGAGGTTTAATGTCAGAGTTGATGCTTGATAATAACAAAGCACTTCTAACACTGTCATAAGTTTTGGATCCATGTAATGAAACTTCATAAAATTAGGTAATTTCAATTATACTATAAAGTGGAAAAAACTTGAGGTCCCCAGCCGTTTAGCGCCCGTTGCTGAACTGGCCTCGCTGGCTGCTGAAAGAGGGAGTTCCTTGAGGGTGACTGCTCCGACCCTCTGCCAAGATGGCCAAGGCTGGTGGTATTGGCTGAGCTGAGGCCCCTGGTGCTGTGAATGCCTCCGGAGGGCTGTTTGTTGGGGCAGGCGTTATTTGTAGATGGAGTCTCACCTCTTTTCCCAGATTTTTCAGACCTTCTCCCTGGTCATTGGGGACAGTTAAAAGGAGCACTGGTAGCTGACTGATGATTGATCAATTGGTTGGTTTTAATCCCTGGGTAAAATTGAAAGACTGTTGGAGTATCTGTTAAGTCCCCAACTTCAGTGTTTGGGAGTTTTGATGCTCCCTGCTGCGTGGGTAGTTTGAGAAAAGCCTGCACCTAGGGAGGCGATTTCTCTGTCTGTCCCTTGTATGACTTGACTGCCTGCCCTAGGTGGCACTCCACATAGTGTCCTCGCTCACTCACTGGGCTACCCTTTCCCAGCCATTTTACTTCTCTGGGTTCCTGCCATTCTGTGTGGCATGCCAGAGTGAGGACCATCTGTAAAGGTGCCACTTGCACTTGAGCACAGCTCCCCAGCGTGGCTCTGGTTGGCCACGTGTCACGGAGAGCAAGGGGCCGCGGTGCTGGTTTAGGATTGTCCTCCTTGTGCCGAAGCCCTTTGTTCCGATGGTCTGTGACAGGGTTGAACATAATCAGCCCTCTAGCCTGCTGTCTCTCTGTAAAGAAAGTACTAGCATCGTATAACGATTTTTGTATGAGTTGAGAGGTTTTGATATTGTTCTTGTTTTAGCTTTTGATTACAACCCTTGTTTGGATTACAAGCACTAACGTATCATCTTACCCATAATTTATTCTATCTAGAGGGTTGTAAGTGGGAACATTTATATAACAGCATATTGTATTCTTGTCATCTCTTAGTATAAAAGTGATTGAACTTCCCCATGTTGCAAATTTCTCTCAGCTTTCTGTCTTTTATTAATGTCGTCATGATCAGTTGACTTTTGTCCAAGAGAATGGTGAGCACCTTTGAGTGCCCTCCCTCCCCCCAAGAATGGACTTGGTAGTCCTTCCAAGGCCCTGGGGGGAGGGAAAGGATATGCATTTAAAGAGAATTTGTTTGATCCATCTTGAAAAGATTTTTTTTAACTCATGTTTACAAACACATTGCACTTGAATTCTTAATGAAAGGGCTCTTCCAAACACCTTTTTTCTGATGATTTGAAATTTGCCTTCAGTTTTCAAGCTTAGCTAATGATTTAAATCAAGCCTTTGATACCTAAAGTTTGTTGGTTGAAGTAAAAGGCTTAATCTAATAAAATAATAAAGCATTTCTTTCTGAAATAAAGTACCGTCACTATCATAAATATTGCTATCAGCCTTTATTCACATTCCATTTCTGAATTTAATAATTACTTTAAAAATCCTTTTCTCCAAATCTCATCCAGTAATGCTGTAAGCTTTTGCTAGTTTAAGGGGTGCGTGCTTTTCAAGGCAGCGGCAAAGCACACCTGTGTGTCCTCCCGCCTCACTAAGCCTGCTGCGTGTCTTTTGCAGCCATGAAGGAGGACAGACGCTTGGAGGAGCACACAGCCATGGCGGCTGCAGCACCCAAGAAAACGGCTCCTCCAGGGTCTTCGGTGGGCAGCCGACAGCCTTCGTCCAGGAATCTAGTACCAAAGAAGCCACCTCATTTTGCAAACATGGCGGCAGCCAAATCAGCTATCAAAAAGTTGCCCTCAGGCTTCAAGGGTACCATACCCAAGAGGCCGTGGCTCCCGGCCGCCAGCGGTGTTTCCGCTGCCAAGCAGGCAGGGCTGGCGCCTGTCACTACCACAGCAGCTTCTAAAAAGTTGCCGGGCTCTGCTGCTTTGGTGGGAGCCATCAGGAAGCCGGTGGCAAGCTCTGCTCCCTTGGCCTCTACAGCCCCAGGACGCCTGGGGACCTCAAGCCCTGCCCCATCACAGCCAAATTCGCAAATTCGGCAAAATATAAGACGCTCCCTGAAGGAGATTTTGTGGAAAAGGTGAGCTGTTTACTTGATTTGCTTATTAAAGTTTTCCACTTAAAGTGTGGTCATCCTGGACTGCCCCACCATGTAAGCGGTGTGATGTGTGCAGGTGCAGTGGTTTACCAAGTTCTGTTTGGATTCCGTATAGAGTCAGTGACAGTGACGACTTAATCATGACAGAAAACGAGGTCGGCAAGATCGCCCTCCACATCGAGAAGGAGATGTTCAACTTGTTCCGAGTTACAGACAATCGCTACAAGAGTAAATATCGCAGCATCATGTTCAACCTCAAGGATCCCAAAAACCAGGTGTGTGTCGATTGCTCAGAGGTACGACATTCCTGTCACGGAGGTGAACTTGCAGCTAGTTTCTTTTAGCTGAGCTTCACAATAATGGACCAAATACAGCATTTTGAACATTTATATCCTAGTGAAAGCTAACGGGTATTTTTGTCCTCTGCGACACTTGCTGCGGGCCCCATGTTCTTGGTGTGGAGAGTCTTTATCCTTCCCTTCCCTTCTCTTAACTGGCATCCTGGGGGTCTCTGGCTCCCTGAAGTCCACTTTTATTTCACCAGATTAGTCTCTTCTAAGCATGGCTGTAAAATTACATTGCTCTCATTTCATGGGCTCCAGAATAAAGTTCAAATTCTTAATCCTAGGAAATGGGTATCTCCATATTTGGGCTTCAGACAACCTTTTCTGCCTTATCAGCATTCCGCATCAGCTGAGCAAGCCTGCTACCTTGGGTTTCCTTAGGTTGATGATAAGTAATAGCAATCCCTGCCGGGCTCACCGCTTGGACAGGTGCTGTTCACACCTGGTGTGTGGGACACTTAGTCCTCACAGCAGCTGTGTGTGGGATCCAGCGGGAGTTAAGGCTGGAAAAGGGGTTAGTTGCTTTCCTAGTGTGGCTTCTGCACAGTGGGGTCACCATCTTCTGGCATCTTCTCCATCAGCCTCTTAAATTCTTACCTCTGTTAAGAAACAGGGTCAAGTACTCTGACTGTCCACCTCGCCATGTTGACCCCCTGGCACTTCCTAGCTTTGTACCTAACACTGCCTTTTTGGGTTGATTCTGTTTTCTCTGAGGAGGGCTTCCTCGCAGGCGGTGCAGGGTAGGCCTTGAGGTCAGCTCTCCAAACTTAGTGCCCATGCTTTTTGGGCTCATTTGCTCTTCAGTGGGGGCCCCCAGGCTGTACTCTGGGCTGCTGGGGAGCTGGATGAGGTCAGGCCCTGCTCCACCCGATCTGAAGCTTCAGGCCTTTGTCCTGCCGTCACAGGCCTCTGGGCAGGGACTTCTCATGCTCTCTTTTTTCCATGTCCTCTCTAGTGTCTTACAAACAGGCACATGAGTGAATGAAACATGTTTGTTTATAGGGACTCTTCCATCGTGTTCTACGTGAAGAAATCTCTTTGGCAAAACTTGTGAGAATGAAGCCAGAAGAACTTGTATCTAAAGAGCTTTCCGTGTGGAAAGAGAGGCCGACAAAACCTGTGAGTGCAGAGGGAGGTGGCTGCTTGGCTCTCCAGAAGTGAGTTAGCAGACTGCTGGCCTGAGTGAGTCGCAGAGAAGAAGGCTTAAGGCTTGTGTTTGTCTTTTCCTCTCAGGTGATGGAACCCCGCCCTAAACTGCACAATGAAAGTAAGAAGACTGCTGCAAAGCAGGAGGTGGTTCCCGACATGGAAGACTCGCCACCAGTGTCGGACTCAGACGTAAGCATCGGGCTCCCCATGGTCGCAGAAGCAGCTAGACTGAGCCCATTCCAAGTATTTTTAGGTGCCTGCGCTTATCACAATATGTGTGGTTGCATTATTTCTCAAGAACTTATATGCAGTGGCCTTTTTTTTTTTTTGAGGGCAATTAGCCCTGACCCAGCATCTGCCGCGAATCCTTCTCTTTTTGCTGAGGAAGACTGCCCCTGAGCTAACATCTGTGCCCATCTTCCTCTACTTTATATGCGGGACACCTGCCACAGCATGGCTTGACAAGCAGTGCATAGGTCCGCATCCTGGATCCAAACCGGCAAACCCCGGGACGGTGAAGTGGAACATACAAACTTAACCGCTGCACCACCGGGCCAGCCCCTCAGTGGTCCTTTTTTCCCCTCAGTGTTTCTTAATCACATGAGCTGTTTTTTCATACGTGCTGTGAATTTGGAGGTGGATTGGGAAAGAAATGACCTACTCTGTTGTTTCTTTTCCTTTTAGGAACAGCAAGAGTTAGTGCGAGCCGCCCCTGAGAAAAGCACAGCGCCCCTTCTCGACGTCTTCAGCAGTATGTTGAAGGACACAACGAGCCAGCACCGGGCACATCTGTTTGATCTGAACTGTAAAATTTGTACAGGTGAGCATAGTTTGGGGAGGAAACTTCAGAGATGAGACTTAACTAGCTTTTGTTTAAAGTCATTCATACTTCTAATGGCAATTGTATTTGGCCCAAGTTTAAGAAATTAGAAGGCTTGGGTGGTTTTCTGAAGTTGTTGAAGTTAGCTGTACTTTTACAGGGTTGATTTCTTTATTCTTGCAAGAAATTATCTACTTGTGGGCAAGCTGTGCCCTTGAATGTCTCGACTCTCTCACGAAGGCCTTCCTTAAATTTTTCAGGTCAGGTTCCATCATCAGAAGACGAACCAGCTCCGAAAAAACAAAAGTTGTCAGCTTCTGCTAAGAAGGAAGAGTCAAAATCCAAGTGTGACGCTTCTCCCTCCGACCTGGTTCTCAGCTCAGCTGATGAAGTGATGCCAGACACTCTGCCTGAAAATGCCTCTGAACCCGACCTGGAGAGTGCGTCTCATGCACACCTGGAGAGAAAGTATTGCCCTGTGCCTCCAGGAGATGGCCACCCTGAGCCCTCCACCCTGGAAGGCCACTCCTCCTGCCCAGCCTCCAGTGGGGGTGGGGTGCTCACCACGGTCACTGTGTCCGGTCGAGACCCCAGGACTGCACCAAGCGGGTCGTGCACAGTCGCAGTCCCCACAGCAGCCCACCTGGACAGCACCCACCCGGTGGAACCTCGACAAGACGTCCTGAAGCCTGCGGCAACCTCTGTGACGGTGCCCAAGTCCATACTAGCCAAGCCGTCCTCGTCCCCCGAGCCCAGATACCTCCTGTCGGTCCCACCCTCACCAGGCATCAGGTGCGGCTTCCACATGTGGTCTGAAGGAGCCCAGCACCTCTCCTTTCCTTTAGATTAACAGAAGGAGTAGTCATGAGTGATGGAATGGTGCAGCTCCAAAATCTATCCAGAAATACGACTTTACTCTATAATATTTTATAGGGCGTTTTCTAAAGGCCCAGTTTTAGGATGCCTAATTATCATTTTACAAGTACAAATCTTGAAACTGAAATTTACATTTATACTCATCTGCCTCGTTCCTGTTCAGTTTATTTTTCTTTGACCAGAATGTCTGTCTATATCATTATGATTAAAGAAGTTAACTTGGAAAAATAAGCTACCAAAATTGGCAGGAATTCACTTTTGCTTTTATAAATATATAGAATCTTCAAACTTTGGAAATTCTTTGTGCAGAGAGATTTACTTATTTTCTATGGTTTTGTTTTACAGCATCTCAGAGTCACGTTCCCCTCCAGAAGGAGATACAACCCTCTTTTTGTCTCGACTCAGCACCATTTGGAAAGGATTTATTAACATGCAGAGTGTAGCGAAATTTGTCACTAAGGCATATCCTGTCTCTGGATGTTTTGATTATCTCAGTGAGGTTAGAACCGAGAGAATGTAGTGTGTCTGTGTGTGTGCATGCGCATGTCTTTCACAGGAGTGCTCATCACATGCTGGAGTCAGATGTCTGACAGTCTTCCCGTTGAGCGTCTGGATGTGTAAGCATCTCTGACGGCAAAATAGAGATTGCTGCGATGAGTCAGCGGGTGAAGCAGTTTGGACAGTGGCGGAAATTTGAATGAGAAATCGGGCATTCCAGCTTTTATAAAAAAGCTGATTCATCCCCCCCTCCCCCTGTTCAGCTGGGGCATTCACCCAGAGTGTGCATGCACCCAGCCATGGGTGTGGAGTGACACACACGATAGTTCCTGTAGCTTTCAAAGTTAATGAAAGCAGCGCTAGCAAAGAGTAGTGAGTTGGGCATTTCTGACCAGCATTTGAGTTATTACTGTGCGTATGTGTTCATGAAAGGGAACGTAAACGTGTTTTCAAACGTAATTCTGTTTGGAGAAGGTTTTTGTCCTGCCCTCCTTGGGTTTGCTACTCATAACCCTGGTTGTGAGGGGACCCAGCAGCACACAACGCTGTTACTACCGTTTTCTTTGGAGTAGTTATGGTTTTCCTGAATCTCGAGTAGTTGGTGCTTTGAAATTACTATGTCAGTTTTTGTGAATGCTACGGTTTTACCAGTCATTTATGCAAGGTGCGTTTTGTTTAGGACCTGCCGGACACGATTCACATCGGTGGAAGGATTGCACCCAGGACAGTCTGGGATTATGTCGGCAAACTCAAGTCTTCCGTGTCTAAGGTACCTGCTCCCAGTCTCGTCTCTGCTCCTGTGGAAGAAGGTGTTTGTTTAAACACAGCTCTTTCTTTCACTTCTCATCTTGATGAGTTAATACTAGAAATGTCAGCCTGTAGTTAGATATTTCCAGGTGCATGTTTAAGTTATGGCTGGATAACTGGGAGAGTGTGTCTGGGTAATGCCGTGATGCAAGTTTTGTTCCTATTTTAATAATATATATGCAGTTCAGTGTTCGTAAGAAGTGTAGACACCTTGTTTCCTTAGTGTTTTGTGATTGAAGTAGGGGTGGGACCGGGAGCTGGTCTGGCTGGGGTGTGTGGCCTGGGCTTTTGCCGGGCTCGGTCTCTTTGAACCCTGAGGTGGAGCTGCGCTGTGTTTGGAGGCACTGTGCCCCTTGGGAAGGGGCTTTAAGTCTTTATTGAGCTCACAGAAGGGTGTGGACCTCTTGTCTGGGTTAGCCCTTCCGTTTCTGGCTTTGGTAGCTCACACAGCCAGTTGATTGTGACTGCAGTTGTCACAGGTAGTGAAAGCTTACTCTGTACCAGACACAGCACTAAGCTAGCATTGCACGTGGGTCACCTTGTCGGGACGAGGGCTCCGTGAGATGGGCACTGTTTTGAGGACACTGGGGCTGTGAGTAGAGAAGTATTAAAGAGTCCTTCTGAAACCAAGATCTGAATCCAGCAATCTGATACTTGAGCCTGATTCTCTTTCCCATGTCATTGATTTAACATGTTGGACCGTAAGACTGTGAAAATCAGAATCAGAGAATTGCTCGTTTCTCTCATTTCAGATTGCATTTGTGGTTTAAATACAAAATGACAGCAGATGCCTTCTAGAGTAGCCGCAGGTCAATGCTCTCTGTCCTGGTTTCTGTTGTAGGAGCTGTGTCTGATCCGCTTTCACCCCGCAACAGAGGAAGAGGAGGTGGCCTATATCTCTCTCTACTCCTATTTTAGCAGCCGTGGCCGCTTCGGCGTTGTAGCTAATAACAGCAGGCACGTCAAGGACCTCTATCTGATCCCACTGAGTGCGAAGGACCCCGTTCCATCCAAACTCTTGCCCTTTGAGGGACCAGGTAAGCGCCCACTTACTGGGTGGTACTGAGGTACGTCTGATCCCACACGTCCCCTTCCCACCAACGCTGAGTCCTGCTGAGTTTGTCACAGGCACATCTGCTTGGCCAACTTGTGACTTCTAGGACCAGGAATTAGCAGTCTGGATGAAGCAACATTTAGCTATAGAACTCAGCTTCTGGGATATTGGAGGGTGACACTAGGAGTACCCTTATCATTGACATAAATTGTCTTAGAAAAGTTTTATGAAGAGAGAAAAACCCAGCGTCCAACCAGCTTGTCACGGCCTCAGGTCAGTGGAATGTTCAAATGCCCAGGAACCCGGAGAAGAGCTGGAAGAAAAGGTAATACTGCCTATTGGCTTGTCGCTCACAGTCTTCACTCAGATGGGATTTTTATTCTTAATCCTCAGCTCAGGAATGAACAAAGATTAGTCAGAGGCTTCTTTCCTCTAACAGGGATTAATTTCTAGGAACTACAAAAGATAGTGTAAAATAGAAAAATATTTCTAGAAATAATTGCTTTCAGATCTACTGCTCAAATTTTATTAAGTTCTTTTATCTTTAGCAAACTGCTTTGTGTTTCCTCCTTCCTAGGAAGTGCTGCTTTTAAAGGATTACCTAAAATTAACCTAAAGAGAGAGTTCAGACTTGTCCAGGGTTTGAGGGGGATTGCGAGGGCAGTGGTCTGTGAGGCCCCTGCCCTTTCTTAGCCCCAGAGAAGAAGCTGATGTGACTTAAGTTACGCAGTTGGCGAAAGGTGCCTAGATGGAAGCCCCTCCTTGGCCATGCAGTCCCCACAGGATTGATCCTACCTGAAAGCTGTGGTGTCCAAGTGTGCTGAATGCTGAAGTGCCTTATTGTTCTAGAGGCAGTGGCTGAACGCCCTGAGCCGTCGCTGTGCTGCCTAGACCCTGACACCTACGTGTCCTTGGCTCCCGGCACCAGCCTTGGCAAATGCTCCTGCCACAGCCACGTGCTGACCCCCCACCACACCTAAACCAGCTAGGATCCTATAGGGCTTCTGCTCTCCCTGGCCCTGCTTAGGGCTAGAGCCCACCACCCACAAGCACGCTCTCACGTCCTGACTGGTGCACGTTTTTAGTACTTGAGGTGGGCTCAGCTTGTGCCAGTTTTTAGAATTGCACCCACAAAGGTATTGGTTGATGTCAATAATTGCAGGGTTAAATATATACTGGCTTGATACACTAAATTATCTTAATACCAGATACATTTGAAAAGCCAAGTACTTCAGGGTATCATCTCACACCCCTTGGGGTGAGGAAAGACCACCTGATGGGTGGCAGAAAGAGTCTCAGAGGTTCTTGGTGAGCAGCTGTGTGAAGCACATGGGCCAGCTCCCTGAACGACCGTGGAGGGAGACACGTCCTGTGTTCCTGAGGTGAAGATGAAGAAGCTGACTTCTCAGGTGCCCTTGAAGAACCTCCAGTCAGTCACACGTGTAGAAGCTTGTGAGCAGGATCTAGTGTAAGCACATGATTCCCACTAACACAGACATCTTCCTCTCAGTGCTAAAGCACTTTTTGATAACAGAAACGCAAGTTAGAAAATTCTGAGCCGCCTCTTTTAAACAGAATTAAAGCACTAGTTCATCCTTCTTTGAGCTCCTCTTGCCACTCCGTCTGCAAACTCAGCAGTGTGAGCTTCCCTGAGACCATCCCAGTTGGCATCTTGGCAGAGGAGCAGGGTCATAAGGTGTGTTGAACGGGCCCCGGGGTACCATGACAGGCCCTGCTGTGACGAGGATGGAAGGAGTTTAGGTTCACGATTAGGCAGGGACTGGTTCCCTGCATTGGACAGGCGGGGTCAGTCAAGGGAAGCCACCAGAGGAGACCCTTCATTGGAGCCGCAGCGGGAGTTGGGTCACGTGGGTACAGTCCTGGGTGACAGCTCAAGTGGCAGGAGGAGAGGAGAGGGCTGGTCTGGGCAGGGGTGCTTGCCTTATCTGCTAAGTCTGATGGGCGCTGACCACCCAGACACACTTGGTGACCACGACGTGGACCTCACACTCATCCACCCACATTCCTGAGGCTCTGACGCTGCCCGAAGGGGACACCCAAAAGACCCACAGATTTTCATCCACAGAAAAGAGCAAAAGTGTTTTGTTAAAATAGTAGAAAGGGTTTTAGAAATGTAGTAACGAATGAAATTTTGCCAGTAAGCTTTTAAAGATTTTTTTTTTAATTTAAGATCTTCTTCTAAATCTAAGCCTGTTTAATTAGTGTATTACCTTTTCTATCCTCCTGATACCATTGCTTGACATTAATATCTATGTATGTTTTATATACTCCACGTGAGCCAACAAACTTGATCCCAGGCAGGTTAATCCACCTACCCTGCCTCAAGTACTCATCGTGAGGCTTGGCGTTCTCTAGTTACAGATGCTTGTGTGTCCTGGTTTCATGGTGTGTGTGTGGAAGGCTGGGCGTGTGTCCTGGTTTTGTGATGTGTGTGTCGCTTGTGTATGTCACGTGTGTGTGCATGTGTTTGGAAGGCTGGGCATGGAAATGGTTTTCCCGTCTTGGTGGTGGTCCTTGTCCTCATGGAGTTAGTCTCTGCACAGCATCCTTCAAAGGCACAGACCCAATCTGAGGGTGGCAATGGTGTCCCTCAGCAGAGCGGCCAGCAGGACATGGCCAGTGCCCCACAGCCTGACAGGAGCGTCCATGGCTCCCACCGCAGTCCTGCAGGAGGGAGCATTTACCCCTGTTCTCCAAGGGAGTGACCTGCACTGCCCACTGCCGTCCCTCACCCGAGGTCACACATCCAGTAAGTGGCCAAGCCAGGGTTTGCACCTGGTCCTGTCTCCATTCCAACACCTTGCTCTCTGTCCCAAGGCCTTTTTGCCCGTCAGTTCTCTGTGTGGTGCACAAAGCACAGGCCTTGGGTGGGACATGGAGCTCCAGCTTTGGGGAGCTGCCAGTCTGTGTAAAGGGACTGATACGTGAGCAGATGGAGTCCTCTGCTGTGAGAGGGTATGTAGGAGGTTCTGTTGGAGGTCGAGCGGTTGTTACAGGCTAGAGTGACCATCTCGTACACGTAATCTCAGCTTGAAATCCATTTCATACCTATAGAAAATTACAGGTGTCCCTCAGCTTCTGACCTTAGGAACCAGGAGATTTTGATGACATAGTGTTCTCCTCCAGCTCTTGCTGTTCACACTTGAGAAGCAAGTGTGCTTAGACCACGTCCTCACCCGGTCAAGCCTGCAGTGGCCTGCCCCTGGGTCAGTGCCCTGTTGTTATCTCAGCTATGCTCTATCAACAGTAAACAGGGGAAATGGTTTCCACACACCGGGTTCCCACACAGCATTCAGAACATGTCCAGAGTGGGCTGTTTCTCGGGACGTTTTTGTCCTTGCATATTTTTATCATTTGTGCACAGAAATGCCAGGTTATCTTGTTCTGTCACACAGTGGCATTTTTTAATAACTTGGCAGCGTTATTTCAGAGGACAGCTGGAAAGCCTGAGTCTCGAGTCCAGCTGACCGTCTTTTCCACTTTGGATGTTAGCCCAGCTCGATGCTGCTTACACGGATGGGGCTTCACCGCTGGGGACTCGGGCTCAGATGGTCTACACGTCTTGGGGCCTTATTCATGGAAGGAAGACCAGTCAGACTGGACACTCATCTTCTGTGCTTCCCTGTGTGACCCCAACGGCACTGGACCTAGGCCCGGGCACCCGTCACTCCCGAGTCAGTCAGTAGGGCTCGGGTTTTCCATTCAGAAGGCCTGTGGAGTGACAGTGGGTTTCTAAGACAGGCACAGAATACGCAGAGGGCAGGAACTCTACCTTCTTAGGCGTTCTGATGGAGAGGGCCGTTTCTCAGAAAGTCTCTGAACTTTCACAGTTCAAATGGAAAGTCATCCATAGTCGTCTTTTCGGTATTCACTTTAACTGCTTTCTAAATTAGGTGAAAAATTCTGTGACTTGAAATATTGTCAGGTAAGCATTTCTTCAATTTTCATGTACATATGTATCAATAGCTGTGCGTAGATATTGTAATCAAAGTCGCATATAGTATCGAATGGAATGTACTGCTCTTCTTCAACATCAATAAAAATATTTCATGGAAACTGGTCATTGTTTGTTTGAATTTGAACCGTTTGGTAGCTCTTGGTACCTATCACAGATCCAGTGAGATGGAGGAGGAAAGTCTCCACCTTTGCTTTTCACGAGCCAACGTGACATACCTCTGGGAGTGCAGCCCAGCTGAGGGCGTGCAGGCTGGCACTGCTCTGGGGGCACCTGGATGAAGATGGACAACGCTCTCCTTTTACCTGAAACACGCGCTGGCGCCGGCTTCGCACAGGTCTTAGGGATTCAAAGTTGGAAAGAGGGAGAGTTGTGTGTGTCTGTGTGTGAGTGGGTGTGTGTGGTGGAGGGGGAGGACACTCTTTCCCCTGTGTTTGCCAAGGTTCTTTCTAGCCAAGTCATACTTAAGCACTACTGCCTGTTAACTCCCGCACAGTTTCTGTTCCAGCAGGTGTGAAAATTTTGGCGGACTCAGACCATAAGAGGGTCTGAGGGTTTTGATTTTAAATAATAACGGAGCATACCAGATAGATTTAGGGGTAGAAGCATCATTTTAATAGTTTTAGAGTTAAGGAGTCAGCTTTCAGATGGCTTATTTATTAGAACTAAACTTTATCCTGCAATATGCCAAGTTTGAGGTGCATCAGGGAGGCCCCAGAGGACTGCTTCCCGGCCACTTCACTGCCCTCACATCTCTGTTGCTGACACACCTGGATATACGGATCCTGACTTTGGTCTTGTCTCAGGAAACCAATTGGCACACATCTTTTCAGATGTCCCCTTGTCCCTGGGTTTGTCCACTTTTTCTCTATGGGTGGTCTCATTCTAACCACTGGGGCTGAGGCTAGACCCTTCTACTGTGAGAACTCAGAGGATGCCTGCATGCAGCTAGAAAGGCTTGTTCTCTTCCACACGATGCATTCTGAAGACAGACATTGGCTCTCGTGTTTTGGAGGCAGGGCAGACCAGTAGTGCCACCACCCTTCTTAGTCTGATGGACACTCCTTGTGTGGAAGTGGAGGGTGGCACATTTAGCTGCAGCTGGCATTTCCATATCCCACCTGTCTAGTTGCTTGTTTTCATCTGCTTTATGAGTTATAAACCTCACAACAACCCGCAGAAGGGAGGTGGGAAAGTAGGCATGCCTCCTTCTAATAATGGAAAAAAGCGATTTTGCAAAACCAGAGAAGCATCCCTGTGCCTAGGCTGGAGCCAGCATGGTCACTGCTGCTGCACCTTCTTAGGGCACCCGGTCCTCTCCCCAGGGTAAGGCTCCCAAGTGGGTGAGCCTGGAGAGCCCCAGGCCAGGAGTGGGAGCCTGGGAAGGAAAGGTGGCCCTCTGCTGCTCCCCAGATGTGAATACCTCATCATCTCCTGTCAGTGGTCGCCTTGTGAGACATCCACCTTACGCGGTGCAGAGCAGGATCCAATTTGGGGCGTATTCTCATCTCAGGAGAGATTGCTTCCAAGGCCCAAGATAGATCAGTGTGAATTTTATTGTTTCTTCCATGAATATAAGTTCTTTCCAAGATGCTAGTTACATTTCAAATGTTCATGCAACCATAACAAGAACATATAAATCAGATGATAAGGTTTGACTGCTTCAAGATAGGGGTACACATTTTGAGACAGCCCAATTTAAATTTAAAATCTTGGAGATTAGTGGGGAAATTTAGAACTAACACTGAGCTGGCTCTGGAGCTTGATTAGACACTTAGGAGTGTGTTCAGGTGAGGTGGGCGAGAATTGAAGCATTTAAAAATACCAGCTGCTTAATTAGATGCCAGTCTCCAGACAGCTTGCTGTTTTCAAAACAGACGTAAAGATTAAGTAATTTAAGCATGACCTTACCTGTGATGAGTATGACAACAAAGGTTAAAATCTGAAGGCTCTTGCCAAGGCTGGGATATACTGACGATTTCCTTTAGTAAGCACATTAAGCCATTGAAAGTGTTCATTGGAGTGGTGCACATCACAAGACCAGAGACCATGTTTTCCCGGGTCTGCCATGACGATTTACCCCTCACACACACGGTGTAGTGACCTGAAGCTTGGTTCGTGCCACAAGCTGTAGTGTTGGCACTTTAGAAGTGGAGCTTTTCCTTATGGGGTGGTATAGTCCCTCTGCATTGAGGACAAGACGTGGGTCCTGGCTGCTCGAGTGGGCTTCTCCATGCTATGGCCCCCCAGCCCTGGCTCACACCCACCACATGGCAAGCACATTCTTTTCCTCTGCTCCTGGTGTCAGGCGCTCAGGGAGAGGGAGGCTCAGAGCTGTCCCCCAGCTTCAGCTGTGGCTGTGTGCGCCGAGAGTGCTCAGCACGGAAACCTGTTCTGCAAGCTCTGGGACCACTGTCGACATACATTTGGTCCAGAAAGGCTGTAAGAGCCAATTCATCATACCCCAAAACTGGATTTGAATAGGTTATAAAGTACTCAGTAAATAGCTATTATAGTGAAGGAAGTACTGTTTTAAGTTAGAATATCCTTAATTCATGTTAATTAGAAAGTGAACCTGATAGATTACCCTTCACATCTGCTGAGCAGAGTCAGCTGGGTGGGATACTTAGTGTAGCCTGCCTAACTGTCCCGTCTCTGTTCCCTCCTCTCCCTGATACACAGCTGCGTATCACAAGGGCAGGGAGAGGATGTTGGAAGGCATTTCTCTAAGGAAGGTGGTGGTGAGGGTCTGGGATGGCTGTCTTCACTGGGCATCTCAGCTCTTGCCTACCAGCCTGTGAAGGACACAGTTGGGAGGGAGGGTAGCAGTCCCTGTCACCCAAGTGTGTGCTGGCTCACCCTAACTCAGTGCGTGCCTGGTCCTCCTCAGGGGCGGCTGGGATGTCCACCACCCTTGTGTGTCAGCCTGTTGACCCGTCTCCACTGGAATTTAGGAAGATTAACAGATGTTTTAGAATTAAATAATGATGTCCAAAAACAGCTTATTTGAAGTGACTTGTAATCATCTTTAAAATCACAAAAAGAATAGGAAAAAAAGTACTGATTTTCTTTTTTAGGAAGTAAAAGAATCATGCGGCTTGAATATCTTTACCATAGTAATGTTAAAAATATCTATAAATTGAATTTGCTTAATTTTAAATACCTCCTGCTATTGAGACAAAGTTTGTATATCATTTCTCCCTAAATTGCTGTTTTGTGACTTAGATTTTTTGCTTCCCTTTGGTATTCTGAATTTATTATGAGTGTGGGGGTGGGGGTCATTACTGAAGTGTTAGCATCCCTGATATCTTGTGCCACAGTGTAGCATGTTTGGAATAATCCTTTTGTAGTAAATCATTGCTTTTAAGAGCTCTGCTGTGCCCTGAGCTCCCAGGGTGTCTTCCACGGGGTCTGCTCTCTGCCGCCAGTTTTCTGATCACCTCTGCGCTTTATTTAAGCGCCGGGTCCCGTGTTTACAAAGACTTGAGCATTAGGTAGCTCCTGATAAGTTAATGCTCATTGAAGCTTTTTCTAAACTTAAAAGAACATTATTTTAGCCATTTCAGTCAGCTTCGTTTTTTTCATTAATTGTGATTTTGACACCAATCACTTGTGAATGTACCTAATGGTGTGTGCTGTATTGATCACTATAATTGAGTTATAGAATTGATTTCTAATTGAACTTTTAATATTAGTATATTTGGCTTAATTTATGTATTGCAACTCCTAAGTTAAGGACAGAAAGGTTGTGCCTCCTGATGTGTATGTAGCAAGAGGCGAATAGAGAGCGCAGCTGGAGATGTTGCTTAAAAAGCATCCTGGTCCACACGCCTCCGTTCCTGTGGGCTAGTGACATTAAGCATTCACATAAGGCCTTCCCCACCTCCTCCCACACTCCTGCTTTAGCATCGTATGTAATTTTTAAATCTGTAACATAAATGCCGGCAATTGGGATGAGTTTACTTGTGAACTGAGCCCTTGGTTCTGTGGTTTGGGACTCGGGTTAGCTGCTCCTGTCAGAAGGCCCATGTCGGGCTGGGTGGGCCTTTACAATAAGCTCTTCAAACATTTGGTTTTATTTTGCCTCAGAATTTCTTCCTTCTACCTATTAAAACATTCCCCACTACCACACTTAATAAAGTTTAACTCTGAAGGACAAAAGCTGAATTTAGATTCTAAAATTTGCACAAATACTTTGTTTTTCAGGTCTTGAGTCACCACGTCCAAACATAATCCTTGGGTTAGTAATCTGTCAAAAAATAAAACGTCCTTCAAATGCTGGAGAATTAGACAAGACAGAGGAGAAGCGGACCAGACTGCAGGCACAGGAAGAAATGGATGTTTCAGCCTATCCCAAAATGCCTCCAGCACCGCCGTCTGAGAAGAAGCCCCCCAAGTATCAGCTCTGCCCTGGGGAGACGGCTGTCAGCACCACACCCCCGGGCTCACCTCCACCCCCGCCCCCGCTGCCAGAACCACCAGTTGCACCAACTTCATCATCGGTGTTAAAAATACTGTCATCCCTCAAACCAGGAGCCACGAACACCGTCACGGTGTCACCCGCACCAGCGACGGTTACAGCAGCCGCTTCCTCTGTCACTTCCTCTGCTCCGAAAACAGCTTCGCCCCTAGAACATATCCTGCAGACTCTCTTTGGAAAGAAGAAATCATTTGACCCTCCCACCAAAGAGCCTGTGGAGCCCGCCTCAGCCTCCCACCACGACTCCAGGGCCAAGGCTGAGGGCGGGCTTCCGGCAGCGCCTTTACTAGATCCAATCGTCCAGCAGTTTGGTCAGTTCTCAAAGGAGAAAGCTCTGGAGGAAGAGGAAGATGACAGACCGTATGACCCTGAAGAGGAGTATGGACCTGAGCGAGCCTTTGACACTCAGGCCAGCCAGCGAGGGAGACGCCATGACGGGGAAAGGGCCCCTGAGGCCGCCGAGCGGGAGGAGGTGGCATACGACCCGGAGGACGAGACGATCTTAGAAGAAGCCAAAGTGACGATTGACGACCTGCCCAATAGAATGTGTGCAGACGTGAAAGGCAGCTCAACAGAGAGGCCTGCTGAGTATGCTGCCGACGTCTCAACTCCCTCCTTGGTTGAGCAACAAAAAATGATAGAAGAGCTGAATAAACAGATCGAGGAGCAGAAGAGACAAGTCGAAGAGCAAGAAGAAGCTCTTCGACAGCAAAGGGCCGCCGTCGGGGTCTCCATGGCTCACTTCTCCGTGTCAGACGCGCTGATGTCTCCGCCTCCAAAGTCCTCGCTGCCCAAGGCCGAGCTGTTCCCGCAGGAGCCGCAGGCTACAGGCAAGTCAGCTGTGCTCCCTGCCACCAGTCAGGGAGCGGGCCCAAGCTCTGACCCAAGACAGAGTCGCGACCCCCGGCAGGCCAGGCGATTAGCTGCCGAGAGCAGCGAGAGTGAGCCGGGCTCAAAGCCTCCAGCCAGCAGTGCACGCAGCGCCCCACCAATGAGAGACGCGCCCGGAGGGCCCGCTGCCGGCCAGGGTCCTGTGCCAGCTCAGGAAGAAAAGGAGTCGGCTGCTCCGCTGTGGCCTCCAGGTGAAGAGGCTCCCCTCCTGACCAAGCAGGACGGCCCCCAGCGTGAGTCCTCAGAAAGCCCAGGCCAGCAGCCCGTGGAGAGCACTCACCCCACGGCAGGTGGGGAGGGCATGTCCAGACCTGCCCGGAAGGTGCTGCTGCCCACGCCCCCGAGCACCTCCTTGCAGCCTAACCTCCCTGTGCAGAACGAGGGGCAGAATTTTAGTTCTCCTGGAGGAAGGGATCCTTTCTCAAGTGCAGTATTTACATCTCAGCAAAAATCCCTTGGTTCGTCCCCGTATGAGGATCCAAGAAATGCTCAGTTTCCTGAAAAAAGTGACCATCTGGCAGTTGAAACTGAAGGAGACAGAGAGCCACAGTCCAGACCTGGCGATGGGACCACCACATTCCCCACACCTGGACAGAAAGGAGGGGCCCCTCCGCCCCAGTTTCAGGGCCAGCGTGAGCCCACACCACGCACTTTTGGAATGTCAGGGCTTCATGGCCCAAATTTCCCAGGACCAAGGGGAGCAGTCCCTCCGTTTTCAGAAGAGAATATCATTTCTAACAGCGATGGGCCGCGAGGGCCACCGCCAGCCAGATTCGGGGCCCAGAAGGGGCCTATTCCTTCCCTATTCTCAGGGCCACATGGGCCACCTCCCTACGGGGACAGCAGGGGGCCCTCCCCCTCTCACCTTGGTGGGCCCAGAGGAGCAGCACCACCCCAATTCGAAGAACGCAAGGATCCCCATGGGGAAAAAAGGGAATTCCAAGATGCCCCGTACAATGAGATGGCTGGCCCTCCTGCGCAGTTTGAAGGACCAGAACAAGCCCAGTTCATGGGAAATAGAGGCCCAGCACCTTTCCAATTTGGAGGCCAAAGAAGGCCTCTGCTGTCTCAGTTTAAAGGACCCCGGGGAGGACCTCCTCCCTCTCAGTTTGGAAGTCAGAGAGGACCACCCCCTGGCCATTTTGTTGGCCCAAGGGGGCCACATCCTAGTCAGTTTGAAACTGCCCGGGGTCCTCATCCCAATCAGTTTGAAGGACCCAGAGGCCAAGCACCGAATTTCATGCCAGGGCCCAGGGGGATTCAGCCTCAGCAGTTTGAGGAACAAAGGGTCAATTCACCACCGAGATTTGCAAACCAAAGGGCGCCAGCACCCCTTCAGTTTAGTGGACCAAGGGGCTCTGCGCCTTTTCCTGAAAAAAATGACCCTGCACCCTCCCGCTTCCACTTCCAGGGCCAGTCTGCACAGGGGATGAAGCCTGCTCCCCGGCCCCTGCTGGAGCTCCCGAGCCACCCGCCACAGCACAGGAAGGACAGGTGGGACGAGGCCGGCCCACCCTCCTCCCTGCCCTCTGGTGGGCCTGGGCAGGGCCCCGAGGCTGATGCTCAGTGGGCGTCCTCTGACTTCCGAGAGGGCAAAGGCCTCGAATACAGAAACCAGACTTTTGAAGGGAGGCAGAGGGAGCGATTTGAAGCTGGGCCCAAAGACAAACCGCTGGATGAGCCTGAAGCTCAGCTGCCAGAGACTCGGCAGGGCCGGGCCTTCGAAGACCGCCGGCGGGAGCGGGAGCATGGGAAGCCCTGGGACCGAGAGCGCAGCCGGAACTGGAGCCGGGAACGCGAGTGGGAGAGGGGCCGCGAGTGGGACAGACACCGAGACAAGGACTGTGGCCGGGAGCGGAGTGCCAACAGGGACCGGGAGCGGGAGTCTGATCGCAGCCGGGAGCGCAGCAGGAACCGGGACCGGGAGCGGGACCGGAGACGGGACCGGGAGCGCGAGCGGTCTCGCAGCAGAGACCGGGACCGCGAAAAGGCCCGTGAGCGTGAGCGGGGCCGAGACCGCAAGGACCGCAGCAAAAGCAAGGAGAGCACTCGGGACCTGAAGGCCGAGGCCCCGCGGGCCGACCCCGCCGCCCAGACCTAGGCCGGTGAGGGGGCTGCGACAGGGGCCTGGGCTCCCTCGTCCTTGCCTGTGTGTCGCAGCAGGCAGCAGCCTCTGTAAAAGCCACGCTCATAAAATGTGTTCAACAAATCGTCTTTGAAATAGCTATAAACTTAGATGCAGAATAGAATATTCTGGACTTCAAAAATTACTGTAGTTTTGTGTATAATGGTTTCTTACAAAATTTCACATCTTTACAACTCTGATGCTTTTTTAAAAAAATTAAGAACTCATTTAATGTTTCCATTTAAAATTACTAAAATGGGAAAGTATCTACAAAAGCATATTGCTTTTTCAGATTATAGAGTTATCTTTTCCAATAACTTGACTAGTGTAAATTTTAGGAGAATTTCAGTGGAGCTCAGAGCCATATCTTTGCTGACGTCTCCTGTCTTTCTGTGCTCCAAAAGCTGTTGGTCCAGGTCTGACAGGCTCTCCCAGAGGGCAGTGTGCTGTGGCTGTGGGAGAACCATGTCAGCTCGTCCCTGGAATGGTGAGAAACACAAAACTTACAAATGCTTTTTTCTTTTGCCATAAATTTGAATGACAAATTTCATCCAGGAAACAAAACACATTTCTTAGTTTTGTTCCGTTTTTATTATCACCTCATACATTTTTTTCAAAAACATGATTAAAAGCAACATCTGCTAGAGTAGAAATTGTTGCATTTTAAATAACAATTTATTGAAAGAAGTTCAAATTTTACCAGCCTAAAGAAAGTGAGGAAATAAACCAATTAAGCGTACTTTAAAAGGCGGGGGTGGGTTTCTTTGATCTGAATATCAGGAACGTGTTCGTGGAACTCCACCATCTCAGCAGTTCTTCCTGTGTCCCGGGAAAGTGCACAGCTCCAGACCGTTCTGTGTGTCAGGTGGTAAATTTTAAAGTTTGTCATTGAAAATGGAACAATATTTGTATAAAATGAGATGAAAAATAGTGATATTAGTTCAAGAACTACAAACTAGAAAGCTTTTCACTGTGAAATGCAGTGCACTGCTTCTTGTCATGTATTTTTCAAGTACTTCTGAAGTGTGAAATAGAGAAAACCTTGCTAATTTATTTGACTGTACAAATACACTTTGATAATTTTTTTATATTTTCATAAACTTACTTTTACAAATGTAAAATTAGAGAATTTCATTTGTTGTTTGGAGTCTATTATTCCATTGTACATCACTACAGATTTTTCACTTCCTAGCACAAATGTTTAAGTTATGAAACGAGAACGTAGCAATTTGGGATGATCGGTTTATAAACCAAGTATCAGTAGGTTAAATTACATTAAGGTGGTGTCAAGTCCCAACATTTAATATGATGTGAAGGTTTTTTACATGTAAAACAAATTTTTCTAATTTAAATACACAAATGTAAAAATCAAGTGTGTTTCTTTAGTTTTACTTGATAGAAATTTCTGTAAATTGTATTTTATATTGCAAAGTATATCACTGTACATTAAAACGTGGAACTTCATAGGTTTTGTTACTTGAAGTAGAATAAACATCTACGGAAGGTTGTCTGCCTCGTGTCCTCACTGACCTCTTCTATGTTGGAAAGTTGGAGCTGGACAGCGATGTCTCAGCTACCCACTTCTTGCCAGTGGACATGGCATAAGCAGGGGGTGCCATCTGGCCCACAGACCCCTCCCTGAGCTGGGGATGAACCCGAGGTGGGTGGTGCACCTGCTTTAGGGGACGGTGTCAGTCACTGCCCCGTGCGGGTCTCCACGTCCTTCCCTTCACACAGCAGATGTTTCTCTTGCCTGCCCCGTGCAGCCGACCTCCTTGGGTTAGGTGACCCATACCCTACAGCTCTGTGTGCAGGTCTGGGGCTGTCAGAGCAGGAAGCCCAAGGCCACCACACAAAGAACCAAGAAGTGTGTGGTTAGAGGATGCCAAGTGGTGGGTGCATGGGGGTGGGCGGGCATGGGGTGGGGGAAGGCTTCATCAGGAGTTAACCCCGAAGTTCCAGCTGCTGACTCGTTTAAAGGAGCATCTGGCTGCCCAGCAGGCTGGTTAGGGAGCATGTGGTAAGGTGGGGTTGGTGGCATGGGTGCCGAAGGTGGGGGTTGGCGGTGGCCAAGCCAGCGGGCAGACACAGAGCTTTTGGGTTGAGGGGAGCAGCTTCTCCCGGACCTATGCCTGGCCACTTGAGAAGACAGGGTGAGCCTTGCCCCTGAACTCCAGCTTGTCAGTGGCTATGTGTGACTGACCTCAACCTGGGGAACCTCGTGCTGGAATTTAGCTTCTCAACAAGCACGTGCTTTCACGACTCCACTATGAGCAGAAACACAGAGAAAACGCTCCTCGGGCAGGACAGGCTTGACTCTTGTTGGGTCAGTTCAACACGAACTGACTGGTTTCCGGCCGAGTGTACAGCAAACCAGGGAAGAGCTCCTGAACCCAAGTGCAACAAAGCAGAGATCCACAAGGGGACCCCAGGGTGGGGCCGCCCTATGCAGACTACTGTCATCTCAGAAACGCGCCAGCTGAGCATGCACATGACCCACAAAGGCCCACAGAAGCGGGCCGCCTGTTTGCGGGTAACCCCAAGGGCTAGCCCTGACCTTGTGGAAGCCGCTCTACAGAGAGCTCCTGGTAGCTGAGGGTCCACCAGACAGTAAACCCCAAGTTTGGCAGGACATATGCTAAGGAGCACTGGGCATGGCACCTGGCTCCAAAGTGCGTGAGCCCTTCTTGCCTGCAGACTGCTGTCAGAGCAGTTTCTGCAAAACATAGGCGAAGTATGCCCCCATTGAAAACCCTCCGGCCTCCATGTGCTCTGCGAGTGTCTAGTCTCATTCGCATTCACCCTGAAGTCTGTTCTTTCCATGCTTCACGAAACCCTCCTGCAGCACCAGGCAGCTCTGTCCTCATCCTGCCCCACCCCCATCACCCCTATCGCCCCTGTCACCCCCGGCTTTCTTCCAGAACCAAGGCTGACAACTCCACCCATGACCCCATTTAGTCAATGTTATCCACCATACAGGGAGCACCGTGCTGTGCTCGGCTCTCTACAGACCTGCCTGGTGAGGAGACCAGCTTGAGGACACAGCCTGGCTCCCAGCAACTGGCTCGCCTCTCAGGGTGCGAGAGCCGCAGCACCCAGCGGGGGCTGCCACTCAGCTGTGACTTCAGTCCCTGCACTTCAGGCATCTCGGCTGTGGCTGCAGGGGCATTTCTAGGGAGAAGGAAAGGAGGCATTTCACCAGGGAGCTCGAAGGGGCTGGGACCTCCAATGGAGGGCAGCCCCCAAAGGGCTGGGCACTCTCCCTCTTCACCCCACACCAGTGAGTCCAGGGACAGGCCAATGACAGTGCCCCAAGGAGGTCACAGCAGCAGGGCCCATACTGTGGCCATGCCCTTGAAGGGGCCTGAGCACAAGGGGAGGAGAGGCAGGCGCCAGTGTGTACAGGTCAGGCAGCCAACTGGGCCTGAGTGGCAGGGACGGAGGCCGGAGCTGCTGGGGCTTGTGGCTGCAAATGGCTGAATCCATGCTCACTGCGGGACGGTTAGGAAAAGCGAAAACACCAAGGCCACCCATACCTCATATCCAGCAGGAATTGCTGCTAACATTTGTACATTTTCCCTTAAACTTTCTTTCCCAAAATCGGGATTCTATACATTCTTGTATCTTTTTTTCATTTGTTATATCCTAGGCAATTCCCAAAGGCATCAAATATTCATCAAAAGCATTATTTACATCTTCCCATTGTTCAAAACATGCACAGGCAGGTGCACAGTGCGTCTGCGGTATTAAAGCATCGTGGCAGAGGAGGACGGTTAAGAAAAATACGTCTAAAGAGGCTTCTCAAGGAGTAGTAATTTTAAAAAGGTTGAGAAACTGCCCTAAACAGATGAAGACTTGCTCACATAAAAATCTGTAAGGAAATATTTATAGTGATTTGTTTACAATTGCCCAAACCAGGAAACCACCTAAATGCCCTTCAATCAGTGTGTGGATAAACCATGGCCCCGCCATACAGCAGAGTACAGCCCAGCAGCAAGAAGGGAGCAAGCGCCATAGGGATGACGGCCCCCTGAGTCTCAGAGGCATCGTATGAGGGAAAGGCACCAGACCAAAGGCCGCCAGCCATGGGATCCCATCACATGACATGCTGGATAAGACAAAACTCGGGACAGAAAGCGGACGGGGTGTGGGGCCAGGGTGTGGGGAGGGCAGCATGTGGGAGTCACTGGGGCACATAGGGCAGTGCTGGCTGCACGGCTGCTTGCGTTTGTTAAAACTCACACGGTGATGCCCCCAAAAGGTGACTTTTACTATGTGAGTGACACCCCAGGAATCCAGACATGGAGGGGAGGCTGGGTGCTGGGTTGGCAGCTACCAGGTACCCCCCCATACATGCACACACAAGCACATGCAGCACATGTGAGCACACACACACACACACACACACCAATCAGGAACAGAAGGAAACAAGTTCAGCTCTGGAAGGTGAACACGTCGATCACGCTTTCTTCTGGAACACAGCAAGTTCTTTCATTCTGCAACGACAGGCTCATCTGTATTTTCAGAAAAGCCACAGTTAGCAATTACACATATTTGTAATTACCTAAGTAATAAATGAATATTTTCTTTTTGTTTAAAAAAAACAAAGAGAAGGGGGAGAGGTGGAGGGAGGGGAGAGAAACATGGCAGATGACCCACAGACCCTCCGGCCTAGATCTCAGATTCTCCTCCGCCCTTTGTTTCTGTCTTTCTCCACTACGTAGACGGCCAATCTTCGGACACCTCTGTTGTTACCAAACAGAAATGCAAGTTTGTTTACCCGACACACAGTGGGGCCAATCACTGAAATGTCGATCTTGAGACAAGGAAAGAGGTTTATTATCAAAAGGCAGCCAGACGAGGAGATGGGAGTCAGAACTCAGATCCGCCTCCTCGAAGGGAAAAAGGCAGGGGTTTCTATCTGGGGTTCTAGGTAGGGGAGGGGCATGGGGCCTGGCTGTTGGCGCCTTCCCACCCATGCATTTGGCCCCGTGAGGCTGTCTCCTTTCTTCTTGACGGTGTGGACGTTGGTTTCCTGGGAAAAACAGACAGAAAGATATGGTTGGTTTTAGCTGAGTATGCACAGCTGCAGTTAGCAAAGCTTGTCTTGATTTTCTTTTTCCTTTTTCTTTGCTCTAACTGAGGGAAATTTTAATTCCTTTGTTCTCAGTCTCATTGTCGGTCCCCCACTGCGGCATCCTACTTGGTTGCTCTGCCTTTCCCCAGGGCTGTTCTGGAATTTCTCCACCCTGGATTTTCTTCAGCATTAGGTCTACCACTTGCTGCTTGTAATGTGTTGTTGTAATTTTGCAGGTTTTGACTGAAGACTCAACTCTGTCCCTGCCTGTTACCTGCCCTTTATCACAGCGGTGTTGATCTTGTGCTTCTGTGAGCTCGTGCTCACTTTAATTGACTTGGAAGTTCAAAGCAGTTGCCTAAAACCTTTCTTTGGTTTGTCTTTCCTTGTGTGTGTGTGTGTATATAATATATATATTATTAATCAATTCTTTAATAGCTGAGGAACTCTACTTTTTTCAGTGTCCCATTTCTCAGTCCTATAAATCTATCAAATGATATTTCTTTAAATATTTAAACATTGCATATGAAACACTTAAACACCAAATTAAATATTTAACGAAGTTAAACTTTCTAAATATTTAGGTATCGATGAAAGGGTATTTAATCAAATTCTCCTAAGCAGCTAATTTAAATCACATATATAACAAAAGTTTATCAGATTTCATGTAGTACTTGTACACCTCAAAGGGCCAGTGAAACTCACAAATCACAGCCACAACAAGATGTGTAGCAAATGGAGTCCAGACTGCTGGTGCCATGGGCACGACTTGTTTCTTCATTCTCTCTCTTCTGTTTCGGGTCACTCAGGGTGCAGCTGAGAAGGAGGACCATCCAGGAGATCAGACAGATGAGAGAGAGGGAGAGAGGAGAGAGAGGCAGAGACAGAGAGACACAGCAGGAGAAACAGCAGGAAGAGAGATGCCTCCAGACTTTGTTTACAGGCATCTGCCCTGGGCATCATGGGAGCTGGCTGAACAATTGCTGCTGGGAGGCTACTGTCTTTGCCTCTGAGGCAGGAGCTTGAGGTCTGCAGGATGGGCAGAGGGAAGGGGTGAGTGGGAGGAAGAGCATACAGCCAGAAAACACCGGGATGGACGAGCACTCACGCATTCCTCTCCACCTCCAACCCTGATGAGACAGGTGTCCTGCCTGAGAAGTTGGTGCACTTTGTCAGAAAGGTAGACACACATCTGGCCCAAGTCCAGGAGGCTGGGCGGTTCCGGGAGTGGGGAGCTGTGCCAGCACCATGCGCATGACCCCAGCTCAACTCTCCAAGTATAAACAGCGATGTGGCTGCTGCTTCTCTTCTGGCCTCCAGATCTCATGCAGAAATGTCTCTGGTGATGCCCATAACCAGGAATATGCAGGAGAGGGGATTCTGAGAAAAGTGGTCCAGCCAAGCCACACAGCCATCCTGCCCTGTCACCGTGGCCTCCAGCACACCAGCCTTGCTTACAATGCTCTTTAAGCCATAATTTCCAAATGAAGACATAACACAGTCATTTTCCCTCCTAACACAACACAACCGTCCTGAAAACACTCAGCCCCTTCCCCCTTCTTTAGGCCGTGTTTAGTCTCCTCCACTGGCTCGCACTTCCCAGTGTTGCCTGGTCCTGCAGCCACTCTTCACACATCTTATGTTATATGAGAGCACACAAGAGAGGAGAAGAAAACAAAAGCGTGTGGTTAACAAACACACAAGCATGCTCATCTCAAAAGTAGAAGAGACACTTCTGCAGCTGGTCATGTGGTCGAGCTGGTATTTGTAATGACCTTCTTCCACTGTGCAGTCCACACTCCTCAGCTGGTCAAGATTCCCTGCCTGCTGGGAGACCCAAACCTTCACCCTGATGGGTCTGAGCTATCAGCAGTCCTGCCTGAACTGCATCATGAGGGTTTTGCCCTGACTTTAATCACAGGGCTGGGGAGGACTGAGAGGTGCCTGGGTTCTCCTGCATCCCACACATGCTCCTCCTTACCCTCGCTGGAAGCAGCAGCCCCACTTCCCCTCGATAGTCAGGCCCGCCCGGTCACCCCAGCCACAGCAGCCTCCCATCTTTGCCCGTTGACTCACTGGCATGAGGAGTCCAGAGTGGCCAGGCAACAGCCTCGACTGACAGCCTATGGAAGTCATCCCGTGTCCTCTGAAGGAAGCACTCTTGCCCTTGGGACTGAACCCTCTAGAAGAAAAAGTTTCAGGAGCAGGAAGCACCGATTTTGCAAGTGGCCAGTAGAGGTGACAGTGAGAGGAGCTGCATCCATTTCCACATCTTGATTCCCAGGTCCATGAATCCTGACTGTGGAGAAAGAGCACCATTGATTGGTTGCTCACTTAGAGCATGTACTGTATCCCGGAAGACATCGCACCAGCCCCACACGGTGTTATCACCCATCTGGCACTGCCATCAAGTACATCTATTAGAATGTCCAAAATCCAGGACACTGACCACTCAAATGTGGGCAAGGATGTGGAGCAACAGGAGCCCTCATTCTTTGCTGGTGGGAATACAAAATGGTGCAGCCACTTTGAAAGACAGTTTGGTGGTTTCTTCAAAACTAAACACACTCTTACCATATGATCCAGTAATCATGCTCCTTGGTATTTACCCAAAGGAGTTAAAAACTTATGTCCACACAAAACCTGCACATGGATGTTTATGGCAGCTTTATTCATAATTGGCAAAACTCAGAAGCAACTAAGATGCCCTTCAGTAGGTGAATGGATAAATAAACTGGGGTACATCCAGACAGTAGAATAATATTCAACACTAAAAAGAAATGAGTCAGCACTGGAGTTCCAGTGGTTAAGATTTGGTGTTCTCACCACTGTGGCCCAGGTTTGTTTCCCAGTTAGGGAACCACACCACTCCTCTGTCGGTTGCCATACTGTGGCAGCTTTGTGTTGCTGTGATGCTGAAAGCTCTGCCACCAGTATTTCAAATACCAGCAGGGCCACCCATGGTGGACAGGCTTCAGTAGAGCCTCCAGCCTAGATATACTAGGAAGAAGGACCTGGCCACACACTTCCAAAAAAAAATTGGCCATGAAAACACTGTGAATAACAGCAGAGCAATGCCTGATATAGTGCAGGAAGATATGAGGATGGTGCGAAAAGACCAGGCAGGGCTCCACTCAGCTGTCCATGGCAGCACCAGGAGTCAGAATTGACTTGACAGCACTGTTCCTGAGCAAGGGCTCATACCCAACACTCACAGAAGCCAATACTATGGCACTGACCTCTGAGAAAAGAAAGAGCTTTATTGCAAGGTTGACTGGCCAGGAGACAGGAGGCAAGCTCTCAAGTCTGTCTCCTGATCCAAGGTTTTGGGCAAAATGTTAGGAGTTAGAAGCTACCAAGCTTCTGCCAGGCCCATATAAGCCAGTTGGCTAGTGTCAAATCAGTCCATATATGGTATTCAAGCTTCTTGGGCTACTGGAAGCCAGATTTTTCTTATCGAAGGCCTGGGTCATCCTGGGGCTATGGGTTCCCACCTGGCACATGCACAGTGCCATCTCTATTATTGAGAAAGGTTTGATTACCCAATTACCTTTTTTAAGGAAGCAAAACTAGTTTGAGCTGGTCAATGTTTTATGTATTGTTTCAATTTCCTCCTTTGCTTTGTACATTCCTCAATCTTGAGGGAAATAGGGTGACAACCATTCCAGTTACTTCCTGGAACAGACCTGCTATCTTAATTCTTTTAGGGGGAAGTTCCTGAGCCTTTTGTTCTTAAAAGTAATCAAGCCAAAGAGACACATTTTGGGGTGTCAAATTCTGGTCCCCTACTTTGAAACTTCAAGAAGTTTCACAGTCCAGAAGCTGAATTGGTAGATTGTTCCATCTCACTGAATACACCAACCAGTCTCTTAGTCCTCACAATAGGTCCATCCAGTTAAATTCATTTCATGAGGTGGGGATGCAGGTGGGCTCCCAAAGTTAGTCCCGTGTCATGTAAGCAAGCAATCAGGTAAAACGTTAGTTTGGAGATTTGTAGACAGATATTTCAGGCAACTAGAAGAATTCAGGATCCAGTCCAGTTTACAGGTAGAAAACAAAAACCCCAAAGACAATTAGCAGAACTAGAATGTGTATTATAGTTTCTACTGAAACATAACTTTTCTCTCTAAAATCATCCTCATTTTTATCAAAGATAGCCAAATTAACACTCATTGGCTTGCAAAATAAGTCTAGTTTCAAGAGACCTGGACCAATTATTTACATAAGTACAGCAAGAATGGCAAGTGATCATACAGGCTCTTTTAAGTCTGCTTTGCTGGAACTTCTCATAAGGGATCTCAAATTGAACTTTAAAGCCCTCTCAAGGCCAGGAAAGCCAAGCCAAGGACTTGCCATCAGACTCCGCCAGCAATACCCATAGATTTGGGTGCACTCCTCTCTTCTCGAGGTCCCCCAAGTATCCTGAGGTTCTTGCACCTGCCCTGAAGTGACCTTCTTTACTCACCTGGTAAGGTTATTGGGAACCCTGTAAGCAAGGTACCAGGCCAATATTTCCAACTGGCTTTATTTGGTCCATAAAGTCAAACTTTGTTCCTTAAAGCTGTCTGATCATATCTGAGTCTATGAATGTCTTTCCCAAATATGACATTCCAGTCAAAGCCTTGGTAATATAACGTTTCCAATTGTGTCCTGTTATAAGGAGAACAAATTCCTATTGAACTTATGCAAATAACCATATTGCTACGAAAATGAGAATATTCAGTCATTCTCAATTCTGAAGAGAACAGGTAGGGAGAAAAAGATAAACGTTTTAATTTTGCCTTAAATCTGGAAAAACAAAACATTAAAAAATTCAGCAGGGGCCAGCCCGGTGGCCAAGTAGTTAAGTCCGTGCGTTCCGCTTCGGTGGCCCAGGGTTTCGCTGGTTTGGATCCTGGGCATGGACATGTCACTGCTCATCAGGCCATGCTGAGGCAGCATCCCACATGCCACAACTAGAAGGCCCCACAACTAAAATATATACAACTATGTACTCGGGGGATTTGGGGAGCAAAAGCAGAAAAAAGAAAAAATATTGGCAACAGTTGTTAGCTCAGGTGCCAATCTTTAACAATAAAAAAGAAAGAAAAAAGTCAGGGGCTGCCCCTGTGGCCTAGTGGTTAAGTTCGCGCACTCTGCTTCAGCGGCTCAGGGTTTTGCTGGTTCGGATCATGGGCACGGACATGATACTGCTTATCAGGCCACGCTAAGGAGGCATCCCACATGCCACAACTAGAAGGGCCCACGACTAAAAATATACAACTATGTACTGGGGGGCTTTGGGGAGAAAAAGAAAAAATAAAATCTTTAAAAAAAAAAGAAAGAAAAAAGTCAGCAATATTTCAAACAAAAAGTCATAAAAAAATTATAATCATCCTCATGAGTTCATTCAGCTCTGTGTAATCAACTATTGATCTTGCTCTTTTGTGAGCTATCAGTTTCTCCACTGGAGTTGTGTAATTTCTTACTCAGTTCAGTTTTATGATCTGAGAGTTTATCAGAAACCTGATTCTAGATTAAGGGTCAGAGTCCTTTCCATGAATCTCCCTGAAGATGAAACATACTTGAAAAAGCATCAGAGTGAAACAATAACTGTCTGTAAATAACAAAAGGTTTAAAAATGACAGTTGACAAAGAAATTTGGTTATTTCTCTGACATATAACATTTTATAATCAGGATAGATCAAAATTCTAGGAATGTTATATAATTTTTAAAGCAGTTATATTAATAACATTTACCCACACAATATAACCTAAGAAGGTTTATTATTATCTACTTGACGATGCTTCCAATGCAATTTTAACATCAGAAGCTTTTAAAACACTTGGTCAAATAGGAACATAAACGATGCTTAGTTATCCAGTTAACAAAGTGACAACAGGAGATGTTAAAGACAAACAGAGAGAGTTATTAAACAGCTTAAAAAAATTTAATAGAGAGATCTCAGCCTTTTTGAACATACGAAATTATTGTGACGAAACATAGAATCTTTGTCTTTTAGGTCGATTTATGCAAAGGTAAAGAAAGCTTTTATAATTATTTATCAAGAGCAGACTAAAAGTTCAAGAAAATTATCCTTTCAAGAGAGAGAAAAACAAATTCTAATTTTGCAGCAGCTTACTTTTCATATTAAAACTTACTTAATTAAATTCATTTTAATCTTAGCCAACCTGACCATGCACAAAACTCTTTTCTCAAGGTTCCTCTTCTACAAAACTTCTATAACTCTTTTTTTACATTCAGAATTTGTTCCATGTCTTCCCTCCTTCCTAGTACTTTAGGACAAATTTACCTTTCTTAACAAAACAAATATATCTCCATTCTTTATACCTTCTTTACTGAAAATGTACATCTTACTCTCCCTGAATACAAAGATATTTTCCTTATTAATTTGTAATAGCTTTAATCACATGTTATTAGAATTCTTAATCCTTAGAAACCTTAAATTTTAGTGAAAACTAAGAAGTAAGCAATTATGAACTGACTTTAACATTAGCCAAATTTAAAAATACTTTTTATAATTTCTAGAAATATGCTACTTCATATACAATCTTTTAATAAAATACAAGACGTGTTTCCTAATAGATCCAAACATAACATTTACTTTCTCTGTAATAAGAAGTCAGATATAGATAAATCTATTTTAGTAATCAATATCTAATATTTCACCCTATGTGGCAATGAGCTAGAGCATTTAATTTAGTATAAGGTTTCAAGTTACCAAAAGGTTTTGAACTTAAGTACATATTTATTGTTAAAAAGTTCACCCAGAACTTGCATCTTTTTCACATCTATTTAGTTTACTTGTTCTCAATAATTGTTTAGATTGCCTACAAAACTTCCTGAGACATTAGGCAAAATCGGCTATTATTTTAAGTTATTTTCTTTGCTGAGAAATTTTGTAATGGAGATAACATGTCTGTATCATTCCCAATGCCGATAACTCTGGAAACACTTACTTTAATCAAACCAACAAACTTAAACAAGTTTTCACTGACCAAAGATTGTTTTATTTCACATTAACTTGAAAGACATTTCAGTTAGTTATTATGACATTTACTTTAGAGATCTTTGAGAAATTATACCATCCAGGGGTAGAAAAATCTCACATTTACAAGACATACATATAGACATACATGAACACAGACAAATACAGACAGACACCTTACAACTCCTGTTACATTTTTGATTACTATGCTAGCTGTGGGGGCTAGGGCGCTTCTATAGCCATCCTTCCTTTACATAGTGCACCTAAGTGCAAGATGGCATTATAGTGCAAAGACCCCTTCTCAGGCCACACCTCATCTGTCCCTAGAGAGTACTGGGGCCAGGCCACATTTCCAAAGAAAATATACCATTTACACACAATACAATTCCACATATAACAGAAATCAGAATGCTAGCTAGACTACAGGAGTGCTTAGAACCAGACCACCAGGAGTGCTCAGGCCCAGATGACCAGGAGTAACCTGCGAGTGAACATCTTATCCTGTCTCTAATTAGCTCTGGTGGTCCAGTCCCAACATCCCAGACTCAGCCCACCAGGATTCCCTAGAATACACGGCAAACTTATATTCCAGGGGTCCAGACAAGAGAGACGATGTGAGGACAGTCGCTTTATAAGGTTACTAACCCAGCGCCCAGAGACATCTTGATCCAGAAGCAGTTTCATTTTGTAAAAGTGAAAGAAGCCCCAAGGAGCCTGGAGTGCCACAGCAGGGGAGCAGGAACCCAACCATGAGCCTCTAGGCAAATTCAATCTAGGTGGCCACTTAGGGTCAGTGGTGAGGGCCCTCATCCCACTGGGGGCCACAGTGCCTCAGGCAGGCGGTCACAAGACGTTGGTCCCTTAATGGTCACCAGAAATTGTTACCAAGTAAGGGCTTGTTACCCAACATACAGAGAGCCAATACTATGGCATTGGCTTTTGAGAAAAGAGTTTTTTTGTGAGGTTGACTGGTAAGGAGACAGAAGCAAACCTATCTCCTTTATCCAAGGTTTAGGGTAAAATGTAAGGAAATAGGGGCTACTAAGCTGCAGCTGGGCCCGTGTGAGCTGACAGGCTAACCTCAAATCAGCCCATCTATGGTGATCAAGCTGCTTGGGCTGCTGGAAGCCAGATTTTCCTCATTGAAGGTGAGGGTCATCCTGGGACTATGGGTTCCCGCCTGGCACATGGGCAGTCCCCCCTCTGTCATTGAGCATGGTTTGATTACTCAATTACCTGTTTTAAGGAAGCAAAACCAGTTTAAGGTGGTCAATTTTTAATGTGCTGTTTCTACACTAACAACAACAACAAAGAAATGAGCTGTCAACCTATGAAGACACAGAGGAAACTTCAATGCATGTTACTAAGTGAAAGAAGCCATTGAAAGGCTACATACTGCGTGATTCCAACTGTGTGACATGCTGGAAAGGGCAAAACTTGGAGAGCATGAAAAATCAGTTGCATCTGGGGGTGGAGGGAGGGGCGACTGAACAGGCAGAGCACAGAGGATTCTTAGGGCAGTGAAAGTACTTGTATGATATCCCACATATATGTCCTACACACGTTTTGTTAAATCTATGCCTAAGCATATTTTTTGAGTGGTTGTAAATGGTATTATGTTTAAATTTTTTCTGCTTTTTATCCCCCAATACCCCCAGTACATAGTTATATATTTCAGTTGTAGGTCCTTCTAGTTTTGGCATGTGGGACGCCACCTCAGCATGGCCTGATGAGCGGTGCCATGTCCACGCCCAGGATCCGAACCCGGGAAACCCTGGGCTGCCGAAGTGGAGCACGTGAACCCAACCACTTGGCCATGGGGCCGGCCTATATTTTAATTTTAATGTACATGCGCTCATTGCTCGTACATAGGAATACAATTGACATTTGTATGCTGTTCTTATATTCTGTGACCTTGCTGAATTCACTTATTATTTTTTATGGATTCCATAGAATTTCCTACATAAATCATCATGCTGTCTGCAAGAGAGTTCTACTTCCTTTTTTCCGATCTGAAAGCCTTTTCTTTTTCTTGCTTTGTTACACTGAGTAGAACCTGCAGTACAATGTGGAAGACAAGTGGTGATGGTGGATATCTTCGCTTTTTTCCTAATCTGGGAGAAAACATTCAGTCTTTTACCATCACATGTGATGTTGGCGGTCGTTATTTCATAGATGCCCTTTATCAGGTTGGGGAAGTTCCCTTCCAGTCCTGCTTTGCAGAGTTTTTACCAGGAATGGATGTTGGATTTGTCAAACACTTTTTTATCTTTGCATTTTTGAGGTAATTGTAGGATTCCTCTTTTTCGTCTGTTAATATAGTAATTTACATTGGTTGATTTTCAAATGTGAACAAAACAATTCACTGGAATGAACTCCAGTTGGTCACAATGTATAATTCTTTTTTTAAAGTCTTGTCGGATTCAATGTACTAGATTTTGTTAAAAACTTTTGCATATCTGTTCATGTCATATTGTTCTGTAGCTTTATTTTCCTGTGATATCTAATTTTGACCTCGAGTCTTGGGGCTTCACAGAATGCACAGCTCTGTACGAGTTTCCTCAACCCTCATCCTCGTTCCACATGATTCACACGATGGTGTGCTTTGTGGTCCAGAGCCACTAAACCAACTGTGCCACCCGCTCTGGGTCTTCCCCTAGAAAACGACCCTGTCCCTGTCCCTGTCCACAGTGCTGCCCCTTCTGTCCTTGAAAGCCCATCCTTCCTTCGTGGTGCCTGTCGAATTTGGCATGGGTCTGTGGTTGCTATCTACCGCTTTTTCTTTTTCTTCTGCATGTTTGGAGCAGGGCCTGCTATTTGCTCAAGGGAGCCATGGCAGAAGCCTTTCTCTCTCGCAAACTGCTCACTAGAGCTCCACCTGACTCCTCGTCAGCATTCTCAACTAAGGAGGGCTGCCTCCTGAGGGGCAGACCAGAACCTCTGGGAGCCACGTTGAGAGTTTGGAAAAGCATGTTCAGTTCTCCTCGTATTTTATTTATTTATAATGCAAGCCCCAGCAAAGCCAGGTCATGATCATGTTTCATGTTTAAATAAAAGAAGGCTCAAAAACTGCTATCCACCAGAACTCTACCCAAAACAAGAAACAATGTCAGTTTCTGATAAATGAGAAGCCAAATTGGATATAATCTTGATTTTATTTTTTCTTTTTAAACGTTGTAAATTTCCTTGTACTCTGTGCTTTTGCTATTCAAAGTAGGGTCCACAGGCCAGCAGCACACACATCAGTGGGGGGCTCCTTTGAAAGGCAGGGTTCCTGGTCCCACCCTAGGCCTGCTAAACTTGAATCTGTGTTTTAACAAGATCCCTAGGGTGATTCTGTGCACAAATGGTCTGTGTTGGTGCCATGCTTAGACTCCTCTCAGTCAAATAATTTACCCATATAATTCTATACAATTTTGCTTATTTTTTAGGAAGATTAGCCCTGAGCTAACTGCTGCCAATCCTCCTTTTTTTGCTGAGGAAGACTGGCCCCGAGCTAACATCCGTGCCCATCTTCCTCTACTTTATCTGTGGGATGCCTACCACAGCATGGCTTGCCAAGCGGTGCCATGTCTGCACCTGGGATCTGAACCAGAGAACCCTGGGCCGCTGAGAAGCGGAACATGCGAACTTAACCGCTGCACCACCGGGCCGGCCCCAGAATTTTGCTTTTTAAATGTAGGTATTTCAATTATCTGGAACTAATTTTTATGTTAGGTGTGAAAAAAAGTGCTCTAACTTAATTTTTTCCTAAATAATTAATAAACTGTCCTGATATCTTTTATTGAGTATCCATTAAGTCCCTATTGGGGACATATTAAGCGGGGAAAAAGAAAAGCAAATTATAAAATCACATACATAGTATGATCTTACATTTGTTCAAAAAAAAGATAATACAAAAGAAATGAATAGCACTCCAAAGATAAATGTTGTCTGAGCTGTGATAGAATAAGCCAAAGATTCAGAGCCGTTGGGAAAAAAACTGTGCCTAAGTCACAGCCCTTCAAACGTCCCACTTCCTACACGAAAACAACCAACCTCTGGTTGAGATGAGGTAGAGATGAGAGGTGGGCACAGCAATTATCTTGAGCCTGCAAAAATAATTCTCTTAAAGACCACATGTCCTGTGATACCATTTATGTGAAATGCCTGGAATAGGCAAACCCAGAGACAGAAAGGAGATTAGTGGTTGCCTGCGTCGGGGATGGGGTATGGGGATTTTCTTTTGGGGTGATGAAAATATTCTAAGATTGACCCGTGGTGATGGATCGGCAGCACCACGAATACACTCACAACCACCGAATCGCACACTTAAAATGGATGAATGTATGGCATGTGCATTATATCTCAATAAAGCTGTTTAAAAGAATCTCTTAATCCTTGGCCAGCATTTGCTAAGCGCATTAATTATACGCGCCCTGCGCTCTTCTAGGATAAACTCTAAAACACGAGATGCATTCATCCGACTTTTCCCCTAGCCTGCAGGCTGCCTCGGCACACCGGCCTTCGGGGCAGTTTCAGCCGTCCACTGCAGGGCGCACCAGACGGCGCGTCCCCGCACGCTGCGGGGGGCCCACAGCACCCCTCGTGGGGGAGCGTTACCTCCACCACGTGGACGGGCGCCTCTGGCGTGCGACCCGCCATCCGGGGCGGGGTCTGACCCCGCGGACACTCGGCCCCGGGTTTTCCGGCCCCCGCGCGCCGCCCTGCGCCCGGTACCCCGGCCCCCGACCTGCGCGCGCAGCCCCCGCGGGGGCGGCCGGGGCCGGGGCGGGGGCGGGCGGTTG